>NW_024543090.1:17870000-18027500 GCF_018167655.1 Microtus oregoni
CAAATTATTTATGGGGTTCTTTATTAAATAAATTATTATATTCATCTCATTTTTGTCTCAACACAAATATTGCTATATTATATTAATTATTAACTTTATAAGCCTTGAGAGCTAACAGAAGAAATCCTCCAACCTGATGTTTATGTTTTAGAGAAGGGGCAGTGGGACTTTTCAACCGGCTAAAGTGCTGCCACCATGCTTGTGGTCCTCCATTTAGCCACTGGGACTCACATAGTGGAAAGAGAAAACCAACTTTGGAAAGTCGTCCTTTGACTAGAACACTCACCATGGCACGTGTACCACACAAAGAAGTAAATATTGCTAATAGCTTTAACACATCTTCCATTGACTTATATTCTGTGGCTACTAACTCAAAGTCTATTTTTTAAATAGTATGATTTGAGGATCTCGGTAGTATAAAAAACTGTAACTAACTTTTAAAAAAGTATTTTATCATTAACTCTGTGTATGTGTGTCTTTACATAGCTATGTGTACATGACTGCAGAAGTCTAAAGAGTCAAGAGGTGTCAGCTTTCTCTGGAGCATAAGTTACAGGCAGTTGTGAGCCAACTGACCTGACATGGGTATTGGATACTCAATGCAGGTCCTCTACAAGGGCAGTACTGGTTCTTAATTGTAGAGCCATCCTTCCAGCCCCATGTAATTGGGATTTTGTGTAGTGAACATATATCTAGCAACCTTTGGATAATATGTCAAGTAGCAAGTGAGCAAAGGAGATTCAGTTTTCGGGAGTTGACTCTCTCACTACAGATAAGATGAGCTCAAAAAAACACATTTGGATAAATCTTGGTCTCAGAGATCTCTAAGGATCCTGCTGTGATCATATAATAAACAACAAAATAGAAACAAAACAACAAAAAATGCCCAAACAGATACAAACTGAAGATTTTGACTATAGCATTGTTGGGAAAGGAAGCGCTGTAACAATAGGAGGCCATCTGGAGTACTGCTTGAAAAGCAAGATGCCAACTTTACTTCCAGTTTATCTGGCGAGATAACTTAACATTTTCTCTCAGGAATACAACAACCCAGAAATTTTTCACAATTTTTATGCACAAACATCAAGAGATGTACATGAACACGGATAGCAACATAATTCAATGGAGTACAAGATGGGGCAGAATAAAAACTTCCCATGAAGATAGTATATCCATCTGACTAGTAAACAGCAGTAAAGGAGTGCATGGTACCCATTACAAGAGGGGTCAGCATCAAAAGCATAACACTGGGTTAAGAAGGCAAACTCCAGATGGTAACATGTAATATTTAGCCGCTAAATTGAAATCTAAATGACCTCATTCTAAGTATCCAATATTTATAATACATCTTCATAGTTTAAAAAAGAGAAATGAAATAATAGAAATGTTTAAATAATTGTTCTTTCAAGAAATAAATCCTAAGGATATGTATGACAGGAGAGAAAGGGGTAGCAGGTGACCCATTAGAAATATCCTAATTCCTCAGGTAAATGCTGTGCTTATGAATCTAACTATATTCTAATGCTTTATTGATAATATTTAAATAGAATATAAAAATCATGTATGTAAAATATATTGAACACTAATGTATTATTAATTGTTATATTATATAATGTATTAAATGAAAGAAATTTAAAATATCTACTCATTTAACAAATACTTATTAAATATTGCTAATGCCAGAAACTATTAAACATACCATGAATTAAGCTATAACAAGCATCAGTGTTAAGCAAGAGGAAAATGTCCCTGTGTTCATAAAGCACCCATTCTATCTTCTTCAACTGAGTTAACTTATGAAATAAAAATTGCAAAATGTACATGATGGAGGAAGGTCATTGGCTAATAAAGGAACTGCCCTGGCCCATTTTATTGGTTAGAAGATAGGTGGGAGGAGAAAACAGAATAGGACGCTGGGAGGAAGAGGAAGTGAGCTCAGAGACTCCACAGCTCTGCTCTCCGGAGCAGACGCCTGAGAGAGACGCCATGCCCCGCTCCGGGCATGAAGCTCCGACCCAGGATGGACTAGGCTAGAATCTTCCCGGTAAGACCGGTTCTCACAGATTATTAGAGATGGGTTGATCGGGATGTGAGAATTAGCCAGTAAGGGCTAGGGCTAAAGGGCCAAGCAGTGATTAAATGAATACAGTTTGTGTGTTGTTATTTCGGGGCATAAGCTAGCCGAGCGGGCGGCTGGGGTGCTGGGGAAGCGGCCCCGCTGCCCATATTACTACAGTTGGCGCCCAGACGTGCGGACAACTAAACCCACTTAAAAAACCTGAGAAGGCTTAAAAATAAGGGAGCAAGAGTTTAACACAGATTTTTGCTGTTTGTTGGTGGCGTGCTGTAGAGAGATTTCCTGATTCGGCAACAGTAGCAGAAAAAAAAACGCTGTGTCATTTTAAAGCGCGACTTCCTGGGGCTATGCCGCCATTGCGATCTCTGTCTGGCTCCTGCGGGAGACAGAGCTTTTGAATAGAGCATAAATGGAGTAAAGTGCTACGATTAGTTTGATGGCAACTAGACTCGCTGTGTTCTTGGGTCTGCTCTGCTTGCCAGAGGCAAGCAAGCACCGCATCTAAGAGAGGCTTCCTGACTCAGCTTTAACTGCAAAGCCTGCAGCTCATTAAGAGGTCCTGCCACGAAACACTTAAATGGTGTTGACGAAAAGCTGAACACATGCTTTTCGGTTTTCAGCAGCAGAAGGAAAAAACCTGTTGTTTAAAAATGCCGGCTTTCTGGGCCATCCTGCCAGGGCAAACTCTGACTGTTTGAGGCAAGAGGGCCGGCTACCTAGAGAGGACTTGAGTGTTGTCTGTTGTAGCTCACTTGCTGGCAGGGACCTTGAAATGCCATACAGTTGTGGCAGTAAACATGGCTACAGCCTGTATATCCGCCATGAGGCTGGAAAGCTAAGGAATGGACTGGATCTAGCTGGCAAAGCCACGCCTTTAGTCCTACTGAGATTGCTTGGTAAATTAAAGATTCATGTGGTCAGAAAAAGAGAGATATACAGTAAAGAGAGATTCAAAGACAAAGAAAATTTTTAAATGGTTTACAGTGTGTTAAAAATATATGCAGACTAAAAGTTGAAGTTCTTAAAGTAAAAAATAAAAAAAGGAAGAGAGTTGTTGTGTGTGGTAGCACACGCCTTTAATCCCAGTGCCTAGAAGGCAGAGACAAACAGATCTCTGTGAGTTCAAGGTGTAGTAGCGTACACCTTTAATCCCGAATGCCTGGGAGGCAGAGACAGGCGGATCTCTGAGAGTTCAAAGACAGCCTGGTTTACAGAGTTACTTCAGGTCAAAGATACAGAGAACCTATCTCAAAAAGCAAAGAGTTAAAAGTAAAAATAAACAAAATAGAGGTTAAAACAAAGCTGTACAAAGATGGAAAATACACAGAGAATCTTGATACTGTATGCTATTATGCTCTCTTTGAATTATTTAAATGCTGAGGAAGGAGCAACAGCTGCTAAAAGATATTTATTTATAAATGCTGCTGAACTAATCCAACATAGATATTTTGAATTTGAATCTAAGGATATGATACTTTGGAAAGGAGTTTCTTATTTTGTTTTCACAGAGGATGAGACGCTGTTCATTTCTTCTATTCCGATTTGGTATGATGGACCACGCCCTCCTGAAGGGTTGGTGTGAATGCCTTCAAAAAATTGCTTCGCTCAACTGCCAACTGAGATGAAACTAGCACACAGGTTATACCATGAAAGACCTAATTAACGACGCCCCCATTCAGCAGGAAGCAGTTTGGAGAGAAATAACTACGCCCATATTCCCAAAAAATGTTTATAAATGTTCTTTTACATTTAAAGGGGGATATGCTAGAGATATGAATAATTTACATTGATATGGATTTTGTTTTAGTGATTTAAGGTCAATTTTGTTATATGTATATGTGTTTCTGATCTTGATTAAGGAACTGTGATTGTGTAGTTCATTTAAATATGTACTGTATAATTAGGAAATATAGGTTGTTAATGGATAATCTTCGATAATAGTAAAGCTTGTAGTCATGTTAGTTAGATTTTCTAGATATATAGAGATATATTTTAGACATTCTTCATGTCTTTCAAAGATTACAGAATAGGACATTTAATGTTTTAATAACTGAGGACTTTTCATGACAATGAGACACTCTGCTCCTGGCAGCACCAATCTACTTCAAGAGGAAGATGGGCATCGAAGAGGATCCTTATGGAGTTTGATTGCCATTTGGGCAAGAAACTGCTCTTGCCTGGACTGATGCATGAACTGGATACAAAGAACCCGCAGAGAGAGGACTACTGAACTTGCCTAAGGTGAGATGATCTTTCGGGGTTCCTGATTCATTTTGAAAGAGTCTGCGAGATATTCTGCAGGACACAACAGATAGTGACTGAACTGACTTTGAATTTTCCTGCTTTATGGAAATGTCTGCTGGATACCATGGGCCTGAAGGCTGAAGATGGATGCCCCAACGGTACAAAAGAACTTTGGGTGACTGTCCAGGCAGCGAGATGTCTTTGTCATTTCTAGAGTTTGAAGTTTCTTAGTTCTTGTTTACTTAGGCAATATTATATCTTTCTGGAGTCTTTGATGGAGTTAAGAATAGTTAGTTATAGTTTTCTTTAGTTATGATAAAGATTATTGTAACTTTTACTTGATAACTGTTTGGTTATATGTAATTTTGCTATGTTAAAGTTAAAGCCATTTTTTTTTTTGTTTAAACCGAAAAAGGGGAAATGATGGAGGAAGGTCATTGGCTAATAAAGGAACTGCCCTGGCCCATTTTATTGGTTAGAAGATAGGTGGGAGGAGAAAACAGAATAGGACGCTGGGAGGAAGAGGAAGTGAGCTCAGAGACTCCACAGCTCTGCTCTCCGGAGCAGACGCCTGAGAGAGACGCCATGCCCCGCTCCGGGCATGAAGCTCCGACCCAGGATGGACTAGGCTAGAATCTTCCCGGTAAGACCGGTTCTCACAGATTATTAGAGATGGGTTGATCGGGATGTGAGAATTAGCCAGTAAGGGCTAGGGCTAAAGGGCCAAGCAGTGATTAAATGAATACAGTTTGTGTGTTGTTATTTCGGGGCATAAGCTAGCCGAGCGGGCGGCTGGGGTGCTGGGGAAGCGGCCCCGCTGCCCTTATTACTACATGTACACAATACACAGTTGTCTAAATGTAAAACAAGACGAGTCAATGTTTTCTATTTTAAATCATAAGGTATTTAAAAATTGTGGGCCATTTAGACCAAAGAGCAATAGTAAGCAAAGCAACGATACATGATACCAGAGTAAGCTAATTAACCACAAAGAAAGACCATGGGAGACAGAGAAAGAGGCTATGAGAAAACTAGAAAATACATTAAAAATGACCGGTAAGACTTTACCTGACGATAATTGTCTTAAACAATAGAAGTTATCTTGATGAGTCACATGTTTCCCACATTTTCCTTTTATTCCACTTTTCCATAAAAAACAAAATCCAGCTTTGGAAAGGACCAAAGGGTTTGATTTGAGAGACAGGTTGAGCCATTTTTCATTTTGGGTGTTTGAAGATGTCATTTTCTATTTGATTTTTACAATCTATAAAAATCAATTTACATCCCCCATCAATACTCAATGTTCATGCAGCAGATCTTTGAAATAATCATTCTTCCAGTTTCAGTGCAGGCAGATATGGGCCATCTTAGCGCAGTTATGAATGCCATGCTTTGGTCAGTTCCTCAGGAACTCTGTATCAGCCCCCAGCAGCCAACACTTGTTAGTGCTCGCTGTAGTCTACCTCACAGTAGAGAACCTGGCATCACTGTGCTCAAGGTGTTAATGAGTAAAGACTCAGCCAATAACTGGAGAACTTGCTGACCAGGCAGAAAAAAAAAAATTACTGAGGCAGCCACAAAACGGGTTCCTTGTAACTTATAATACAAATCAATGTGTTTCGGTAGCAAGGCTGTCTAGGTACATAAATAGGGATGTGGGGATTGAAGAAATAGTGCGTACCACAAAACTTTCAAGTGACTCTTATTCCATCAATGTAAAAACTTAAAAACTTAAAGATAGTCCCTTCTATATAACATTGCTAAACATAAATTGGACATTCTTTAAAATTTGAAATAATAAGAATGACACTGTTTAGGTATGAATTTAATCATCTAGCACAATATCTGCTCTTTGATAAATTGAACCGCATGATCCTGAACAAGAAAGAACATAATGCCTTCATTCTTACAACTGATAACATAAAATGTTTATAAAAAAACTATATTAAAATACATAAAAGAAGGCTCTAGTTTGATCCGACATTCACAGACTATAATAGTTAAGGTTGCTCAGTGAGTAAAGCATTTGCCTCCAGCAAAAAGACCGGAGTTCAGGTGCCCAGAAATAACCAACGTAGAAGTCACATCAAAGGAGTGGTCTATGAAACCCAGTGCTAAGCAGGGGGTAAAAGAGGATCCCTGAGCCACCTAGCTGGCTTGTGTACCAGCATGGCAAGCTCCGAGTTCAGTGAGAGACCCTGAATAGGTGAATAAGGTGGAGAGTGATAGGGACTAACACCTGATGTCACCGTTGGACTTACACACACACACACACACACACATACAAGTGAATCATCTGCAATGTGTACCTATACATGTGAACATACACACATGCACATATTTATGTTATACATTATACATAACCCCCAAACAAATTGAGGCATAAACTACACTGGAGTCAAATATCCACTTTGTTAATTAGGTCAGAATCAGGTGATTTAAAAGAGTAAGGGATCACAAAATGAGCTCAGCAGTAGAGTCAATTACACAAACAAACAAAATGCTGAATTTTCAGCATGGTGGCTGGTGAGCAAACACCGGTAAGTGAATCAGTGTGATCAGCCATATCACTGGGGTAGCTTCATCTGGAGAAGATCACTAAAGTTCTTGGCGTCCTCGCTTCTGGGCACTTCTCACATAATCAGACAATATATAAATTATAAAATATTTGTTCATGATACATTGCTTATTTTAATGAGTTCAGACTAGTTTACTTGAAGAAAACAGAGAAACAGTGTATATAAAGCCTACACCTGCACTAGATTCTCCAGTGGATTCTTCAATGAACAGAAAAGACATGGGTCAAAAGCTCAGACGCATCTTTCTGATGAAAAGCGTTAACAACATGAAGACATTGTAAAGTTATCTGAAAGTAATCTATCTTTTATAAAATAAAACTCTCTTCAGACACTAAGAAATCCCACCGTCCCCATATGTTAATATTGTCTTTGAATATAAAATCCAAATTAAAAACTAATTCTTAATAGAAAGCTTTTGTTAAAAGGCAACATTTTGAAATGCTGTCAGTAACTATCATAAATATTTGAGAAGTTAATATTGTAATCTTCAACTATAGCACAAAAAACACTTTTGGTGACAGACAGTGCTTCATTAATGGAGTTCTGTGTGTCTAATTGCTTTGGGCACAGTGAGCTGCATTATTTTGACACATGACACGCAATTAGTATGTGGTCACGCGGCTAACGGGAGATTTTACACCTTCCCCCCTTCTACGTTCAGAGTGAATAATTAGCATATTTTTTCTGCCTAGAATAATAATCAGGGCCTCAGATCCAGAAGTTGCCTAATGAGGAAAGATTCCAGTTGTTGACATTAATACATCTGACACATTTTTTCAGTTGTTAAAGTAAACCATCCGCTATCGCTTCATTTACCCTTTCCCAAGTACCCTTGGGAACCAGGGTTATGTGGCACTCAGCACAAAGTGACTGAGGAGAAAGACCCCAATGAACATTTTATAACATTGCTTCACTGCTGTGCACACAGTAGGCACAAAGTTAATATCTCTGACAAATTGTAGAAGAGCAGCTTTGGATATCTTTGTGATGCCATCTGATCAGTAGCATTGATCAACAGCATTCAAAGCAGAAATAATCTATGTCATTTGGGTGACGCCTTAGATTTAAAATTGGAGCACAATGTAAGACTCAAACAGCTATTAATCAAAACCACCATAAATATACTAATAAGTAGTTAGCATTAATTAAAAAGTTGTCCAGCGTCTACAGGACAGAGGCATGAAATGACTCAGCCTGCACACTAATTAGTCAATATAATTCTACAAGCGTTTAAGAATGTACACATTGACTCACCTGAGCAAGCACTAACCAGTATCATGAGGTGTGATCTGGATCCTCTGAAGACAAAGACTAAGAGAGAGTGTCATTGACAGGACAGAGCAAAGAATTAAAAGGCATCCATCACATGAAGTTTCCTTTCATGGTAAGTGTGTGTATGCTCAAATGTTTTCTAGATAAACCTAAGGAAACTGAAGAAAATCACTTCAGTGAATGGGCATCAGTTCTGAGAGTTCTGAGCAATTAAGAAAATATAATTTTAAACATTAACTGACAATGTATAAAGTTAGTAATGCCATAGTTTTATTATTATGGCCTATAGGAAACATCCTACATGCTGAAGTGTCTATGAATGTTTGACCCATCCATGTATGAAACTTTCACAATAAAACTCATTGATGCATTAGAGTTAATATTTGCCAATTAAGATAATATGAAGGCAAAAACACATCACATAATATACAAGCTACAAAACAATATCATATTATGTGTGAAGTATGGAAATAGATGCATCTATCATATCACACCTACTCCAAAATTAAACTAATGATATGATAGTTTAAGCAACCTATCAATTCACAAAGCAGACTAGCCAATATTTGACTTGGTATTTATGTAACATCTTGGTCTGCTGGTTTCTTTTTTATCAAAATGAAAATATAACTATATCACAAGGAATAATATGAATAAAAGGATGGCCAGTGTGGAAAATCTACTCAATAAACGATGTAGGTGGTATGTACAAAGAATAAATAAGGTAAATTTCAAAGACAGCTAACATAGTATGATCTTCTAGCAAAAGTAAAAAATAGTGAAATTGACACAGGGAACATTAGAAACCTATTGGTATGTACCCTTAACAATAATACAAACAATCACTGTTAACTGAACATATATGCATCACATTATCTATTTTTAATATTAATGGCACCATGTTGGTTGAATATCATTATTTCATTATATAGTAAATAAACTGTGCTGATAAGTTATTTTGGCTTAACTAAGCTATTAATAGAGTTGCCATAATTCCCTTTCATTTCTGGTTCCAGATGAACGAACCATGGCCAAGGGGAAGTATTGTGTATACATCTATTAAACTCAAATAAGGTACATATTATAAATAAATAAATTATTCTACTCAAAAATTGCTTAGTCAATCTGTAAGTTTATTGAGCTTACATACATGGGTGTGGGTGAGAAGTTGCTGACAGAAGTATGGATGTCAGGAACATGGCAGCTACATCAACAAAACATCTACCAAGGAATGGGTAAGAAATCACAAAAACTGTACCCTGTGAGCAGTCTGCATGATTTCCAGGAAACTTGGCTAACTGGAAAATGATGTGGGAGTGATTTCTTATTAATAAAGAAACTGCCTAGACCCATTTGATAGGCCAACCCTTAGGTAGGCGGAGTAAACAGAACAGAATGCTGGGAGAAAGAAACTGAGTCAGGGAGTCGCCATGATTCTCCCACTCCAGGCAAAGTGGCACCCAACGTGCTAATGAACTCCACGGAAAACCTGAGAGGGCTTAAAAAGGAGAGAGAGAGAGAACTTAAGACAGCTTTTTACTGTTTGTGGGTGGCATGCCGCAGAGAGAAATTGTCTTGACTCAGCAGCAGGAAAAAACTGGCTGTTTTAAAATGCTGGCTTTCTGGGCTGTGCCGCCATTGCGATCTCTGTCTGGCTCCTGCCGGAGACAGAGCTTTTGAATGGAGCATTTAGAGTAAAGCGCTATGGCTTCCTTGATGGCAATGTGGACTGCTGTGTGCCTGGAACTGTTTGTGACTCAGGGGCACCAAACGGCTCTGAGGCAAGAGCGGCTTGGCTTGGCTCAGCTCTGCCATGCTGAACTGTGCTGGTCGGCAGGAACTACCATAATTACTGTAATAACAGCGCAGTTAAGGCTTCAATTGGGCAGGACACAGGTGGTACCATATTACTTGTACATGGTGCAACTTAAGTTTTTAAGAACTGCTTAACATTTTAAGAAATGCTCCTGGATAGTAAAAAAATGTTACAGATTCGCAATAAAACAGATTCAGACACTGTTGGATGAATGTACGTAGGCTTGAGAGAGAGAAGAAAAAGAATATAGAGAAGAAAATTAATGTTTTTTAAAAAAAAAGGTAAAGTTTTTAAAGAGACAGAGTACAGATAGTTAAGAGATTAAAAGAAATAAAGAAAAATAAGCCACGTAAAAATGGAAAATTCACAGAGAGTCTGGATTATGTACATTGTGTTTTCTTTAAAATTTTTGACTGTGAAGGAGCTAAGTATAGAGAGACATTTCATTACATGGGCTGCCAAGCTAAACCAGAATGGATATAAGGGTATTATGATTTCAAAATTTGGATCTAAGGATATGATGCTTTGGAGAGGGTCTTCTTTTGTTTTCACAGAGGACCAGACCCTGTGGATTGCATCTATCCTGATATGGTATGATAGACCACGGCCTCCTGAAAAGTTCCTGTGAACACCCTCAAAAAATTACTTCACTCAACTGCCAACTGAGATAAACCTGGCACACAGGTTACACCCTAAATGATCTGATTAACAGCACCCCCATTCAGCAGGAAGCAGTTTGGAGAGAAAAAACTGTGCCCATGTTCCCAAATATGGTTTATAAACGTTCTTTAACATTTAAAGGGGGATATGATATATATATGAATAATTTGTATTAGTATAGATTTTGCTTTATTGATAGAGATTTAAGGTCAATTTTATTATATGTATATGCATATTTCTGCTATTGATTAAGGTATTGTGATTGTGTAGTTCATTTAAAAATGTACTGTATAATTAAGAAATATAGGTTGTTAATGGATAATCATTAATAATAGTCAAGTTTGTAGTCATGTTACTTAGATTTTCTAGATATATAGAGATATATTTCAGATAGGCATTCTTCATATCTCTCAAAGGCTGCAGAATATGGCATTTAAAATATTTTAATAACTTAGGGTTTTTCATGACAATGAGACACTCTGCTCCTGGCAGCACCAATCTACTTCAAGAAGAAGATGGGCATCGAAGAGGATCCTTATGGAGTTTGATAGCCATTTGGGCAAGGAACTGCTGTTGCCTGGACTGATGCATAAACTGGACACAAAGAACCCGCAGAGAGAGGACTGCTGAACTTGCCTAAAGGTGAGATGGTCTTTCGGGGTTCCTGACTCATGAAAGAGTCTGCGAGACATTCTGCAGGATACAGCAGAAAGTGACTGAACTGTCTTTGGAATTTCCTGCTTGATGAAAATGTCTGCTGGATACTATGGGCCAGAAGGCTGAAGATGGATGCCCCAACGGTACAAAAGAACTTTGGGTGATTGTCCAGGCAGCGAGATGTCTCTGTCATTTCTAGAGTTTTCTTATTTCTTGTTTACTTAGGTATTATATCTTTCTGGAGTCTTGATGGAGTTGAAGAATGGATAGATAATCATAGTTTTCTTTAGTTATGATAAAGGATAAAATAGATGTAAATATTGTAACTGTAATTCTTACTTGATAACTGTTTTGTTATATATAAATTTACTATGTTAAAGCCTTTCTTTTTTGTTTAAACAGAAAAAGGGGAAATGATGTGGGAGTGATTTCTTATTAATAAAGAAACTGCCTAGACCCATTTGATAGGCCAACCCTTAGGTAGGCGGAGTAAACAGAACAGAATGCTGGGAGAAAGAAACTGAGTCAGGGAGTCGCCATGATTCTCTTACTCCAGGCAGATGCAGGTTAAGATCTTTCCTGGTAAGCCAGCTCGTGGGCTACACAGATTAATAGAAATGGGTTAAATTGATATGTAAGAGCTAGCCAATAAGAAACTGGAACTAATGGGCCAAGCGGTGTTTAAAAGAATACAGTTTCCATGTAATTATTTCGGGTAAAGCTAGCCGAGCGGGCGACTGGGTGGTGGGACACAGCCCGCCGCTCCTTATTACAACAGGAAAATTTCTTTTTTAAACAACTGTTACTGATTTTATAAATATGAGAGGGGATCTTATGAATCCTGTAAATTTTAGGAACTATGTGAGCTTTGTAAGTTTCTTCTACTTCCAGGAGTAAATGTTTCTATTTAAAGTACATATCTCTACAATTTAACTCTTTACTCCAATTCTTAAAGTTTTTCTAATTCTGATTCATTATTTTCTTTAAATTATGGCTGGGCACCTACAATCATTTATTCTCAAAAGATTTACTCATTATGAATCTTGCCATTATCTACTATGAAAAATAAGATTTTCTCTACCACCAATATTGATAGCATAAAATAGTGGTAATAAACATAAACATTTAGAAGATAAATTGGCAGGTATTTCACATTTTCATCAAAAAAAAAAACCCAAGTAACAAGTCTCCCTCAGCTCTATTATCTTAGTCATAGAATATTGTCCAATAGTACCAGTCATGGTCACAGTGTCATAGTGCTTAGATTCAGGAAGCAATTGGTTGTATCTATAGCAGTCCTAACACTAATGTATCAATGGACACATCTTGTCTGACTTGTCAACACAGTGCAGAGGTCCCATACCTAGCAAGCTGCATAGAACCTTCCAGCCTCTGAAAGCCAATCATCATGGATTGAGTTTTCCATTCCGTCCCAGCATGATTTCTCCAGGTCTTACAAGCAAAGCACATAGTATCTTTAACAATAGGGCTCTTCTAACTTGTTCCAGGATGCAACTAATGGAAGTGGACAAAGCTTTATGGTTTGTGGGTCCTCAGAGACCTCTCTAACCAAGGCTTTATAGGGAGGTAGTCCACCTCTGACACTGGCATTGGGATACTCATCTAACAACCTTATGACTTCTGAAAATGTCCTTTTCCATTTATGCAGATTGCCTTCATGTCAATTATTTAACTGCTGTCATTATTGCCTATTGATATATTTTACAAATCTATAAGACACTTAAGAGTCAGAATTATAATAAGAAACATTTTTAGCCAATGGTGAACTGGCTCTCTGAAAGCCAAATGACATCCATTCCAAGTGTCACTTTGTCTTGGGTAGAGATGCCAAATAAGAAATATTAGCAACAGTCAATAAAGCATGAAAATATCTTATCACTTATATCAACATTTTGTTGTCAAAACCACAAAGCTAGAACTCGAGAGATGGCTTATTAAATAAAGTCACTTTCTGTCAAGTCTAATAACCTAACCTGAGTTTGAGCATCAGGACCACACGTGATGGAAGGAGGGAACTGACTCCTGCAAGTTATCAACTGCCCCCCCCCACCTTAACTCACGCAAAAATAGAAATACATCATTAAAGGTAATGTGACTACGATGCCATTTGTAGAAGACGCAAGTTTTTCAGCTTCCAATAATCCACGGTCAGTTTGTATGAGTCATACTGCTTCCTCTTCCTGTTGTTGCCTTGGAACCACTGCATATCTCACCATGATGTTCTCAGTGACCCCAGCTTGCACTACTTGGCCAGGCTTAAGCCCAAAGGGTTTATTAGACCAAAGTGGCGTGCAATACCTGGAGCACTTGGCTGGCATACACCACCAGCTGCCACAATGGCTGGGGCCCAGCTCATCTGCTAAACCACCTCCAGCTCCCACTGCATCCCCTTCTTTAACAGCACAGAGTCCTAGCCAAACGCATGCACTTTATATGAGGGCTCTGATGCCTTCAGCTGCATCAAAGTGGGAACCAGGGAAAGACAGAGGCAGGTGCCAGTTTGTGCCTGTCAGTTCTGTTCTGTTCTGATTTCTCTCCCTATGACCAGCTTCCCGCTCTGCTAGTGATGGTCTCACCTGCAGCAACTCTCACCAATGCTAAGGTTTTTGGAGTAGCTCCCACAATGATTTCTAGCCTGATGGCACACACTCGATTCCCCCAGGTCCAGAGCTTGAACTCTAAAGAGAACGGCTGACCCTCGGATTTCAAATCTTATGATTAACCTACTTAAAACAGAATGTTTATATACCAAATAAAGAAAACAAACCACAAACAGAAAGGATGATTTGATTAATAATTACATATCCCCACAAACACCAACAGCAAGCATAAAATCATACATCTTAATTGGATAAAGATATCTATTTTAACTCACAGTCAATTACTAGAGCTATTCTTAGGAAAGCTGGGATCCAAAGGAGAAACATCTTTAATTGCTGCCTTTAATTATTATCATGTCGTCAGCACTAGCCAGTGCAAGTACAAATGGGTGATATAAATCTTGGTAATGAAGAAAAAATAACTATTTATAAAATCTTATTGTATAATTAGAAAGTCTATAGGAATTAACTGAAAAAGTAATGGAATTCATTATTCTGATTTGGAGGCAGAAAAATCCATTCTCCTGTATCTACTCGAGAAGACTCTATTTGTCTGGCGGTACACGGCTCTGGCTGGTTCTGCAACGTTCTGCCAACTCTGGAATAATCTTAATAATGTCTATCTAGGTGGCTTACATACAGTAGTTTACATGGTACATATTTTAAAATATATTAAAAGATCTGACAATGTTCTCTGTAATGAGGAAGAGAAGCATCAAGTTTTATAATTATCAACTTCTTTCCATACTAAGTTAGACATTTACTATATCATCAATAAAAACAGTAGTGGCGCTCTGAGACTGAGAGACAGACCTAATTATTAAGCAACAAAATTTAGTTGCAAAAGTTTCATAAAATATATAAAAGATAACTATGATAATGGCAATGACAAATTACTAATTCTCCTCAAATAAAACAATCTATTAAATTATAATGCTCAAAACAGTATGGAATGAAATACATTGGATTACATATCTTTGTAGGTCAAAGAAATAAAAACAAAAGGTATTTAACATAAGAAACTTATAAAAGGAAAATTGCACATTAAGAATTTTTAAAGTAACTATTAAGACAATTGACCAGAAATTTTAGTAAAAGACTTACATTGGGTTTTATATTACTGAATTTAAAAAAAAATGAAGAGAGTTAAAAGCAATGACTATCAAACCGCTAGGTTTTTGTACAACAGGAAAACAACCAGTGTTGAGAGACAACCTAAAGATCAAAGAATCCCAGAAGAAAACAGGGAGGTTGTCACAATGGTCCATGAATCTAAGGTGCTTTTGTCCTTTCTAGCTGTGGGGAAATGCAGAGTCAGGTTTACGTGTGGCCCCTGGTAGCCACGTATGTTCCAGGGGACAATTTCACACCCAAGAGTATACAGGCAGTACAAACCAGACTTGATTTTTTTTTAATTTATTTATTTATTAAGGATTTCTGCCTCGTCCCCACAACCGCTTCCCATTTCCCTCCCCCTCCCCCGATCAAGTCCCCCTCCCTCATCTGCTTGAAGAGCAATCAGGGTTCCCTGACCTGTGGGAAGCCCAAGGACTGCCCACCTCTATCCAGGTCTCCTAAGGTGAGCATCCAAACTGCCTAGGCTCCCACAAAGCCAGTACGTGCAGTAGGATCAAAAACCCACTGCAATTGTTCTTGAATTCTCAGTATTCCTCATTGTCCGCTATGTTCAGCTAGTCCGGATTTATCCCATGCTTTTTCAGACCTAGGCCAGCTGGCCTTGGTGAGATCCCAATAGAACATCCCCATTGTCTTAGTGTGTGGGTGCACCCCTCGTGGTCCTGAGTTCCTTGCTCGTGCTCCGTCTCCTTCTGCTCCTGATTTGGACAAAACTGGCTATGATGAAGTGGGGGACGATTCTTTTTTTTTTAATGTTAATGACAGGCTTTTATTATAAGTACCTTCTTTTTTTTTATTGAGCTCTATATTTTTCTCTGCTCCCCTACTTGTCTCTTCCCTCCCCTTCAACCCTCTCCCAAGTCTCCATGCTCCCAATTTACTCAGGAGATCTTGTCATTTTCTACTACCCATGTAGATTAGATCTATGTATGGCTCTCTTAGGGTCCTCATTGTTGTCTAGGTTCTCTGGGATTGTGATTTGTGAGCTGGTTTTCTTAGCTTTGTGTTTAAAAACCACTTATGAGTGAGTACATGTGATAATTGTCTTTCTGTATCTAGGTTACCTCACTTGAAATGATGTTTTCTAGCTCCATCCATTTGCCTGCAAAATTCAAGATGTCATTATTTTTTCTGCTGTGTAGTACTCCATTGTGTAAATGTACCGCATTTTCCTTATCCAACCTTATTCTTTGGTCGAAGGGCTTTAGACTCATCAGTCAAAGAAAACATTAAATCTAACAAAATATTGTAAGAAACTGGGGATAGGAGATGAATGTGATTAAAACACAATGTGCGAGATTCTCAAAGACCTACAAAAATTATTTTCTTAAAGAATGGAGAAACTATTTATAAACTGTCCATCCATCAAGGGATTGATATTCAGAATATATACAAAACTCAAAATCTCAAAAACAAGTAATATAATTAAAAGAATGACTGAAGATTTAAGTAGATACCCCTTTTTTTAAAAAATCAACTATAAATATAGGAAGAAAACACTGTCACTAGTTATCAAGAAAATACAAATTAAAAGTAAGAGATGTGACTTATTACCTTTTAGATTAATTAGTATCAAAAAGCCAAAATAAAACTTCTGTTCAGATGCATGCCCCATTTTTGATTGTTTACTTTTGATCCTTTGTTTTCTTAATTTTGTTTTTGAGTTCTTTGTATATTCTGCATATTAATCCTTTATCAGATATGTAACTTACAGAGATTTTTTTCTCCCACTCTGTGGACTTTCTCTTTCTTCTGCTGATTGTTTCCTGTGCTTTGGGTATTGTCATTTAATGAACTTTTTGGTTTTCTAAAGTTCCATGTGTCAATTGTTAGCGGTAAATCCGAAGCGAATGCAGTCCTGGTGTGAAAATTCTTCCCCACCGTTACATCCCACCGGGTACTGTCAGTGTTCTCGTCTCGCAGTTTCAGATTTTCAGGTTTTATACTGAGGTATTTGATCCATTTGGAAAGGATTTAGATAAGGGTCTAATTTCATTCTTCTACATCTGACCGTCCAGTGAAAACCCAGAGGGAAACACACATGCCCCCTGGCTTCTGAGGCTCCTAATCCACCAAGTCGGTCAGCTGGTAGAGACGCTGATATGAAGACATGGCTCTTAATGGTTTCCCAAGAGCCAAAAAGCCATCTTCTGGAAATTGTGGCCAGGAGCCTCTCAGTGACCTGTTCCAGTGCTAGGTTCCACGGCCAAGAGGGAATCGAGGGAGTACGTGTGTGGTTTTGTATTTTTTTTTTTAAACCAATGCTTCTGTGAAGTCACAAAACTGTCACCTGATGTTTTTCTCCCAAAGTAAAAGGTTGTTAAATAAATGAAAATACATCTTCAAGGAAACTGAGACAATGATAAAAATAAGTGGCTAGGAAGGGATGGTGTGTGTGTGTGTCCGTATATGTGTGTGCATGCATACACAGTCACACAGACATACAGGTGTGCATGTTTACACACTTACGTTCTGTGTGTACTAACCTGGAATGTTTTATTACTTGAATAGATTCAGGGGCACTCAAAGAGCGCTGTTTCTAGAGTAGAGACAGCATAAAATGCTGGAGATACTACTTTATTGCCTCCCTTTCTGATCTATTATTTCCTATTGTGATTTTTATTAATTTACCAAAATTGTATCATGTGTCACGTTCCTGTGGTGCAAGCCATCACAAACTCATAATTGTGAGTTTCCAGCCTCACAAGCTGTAATTTTTTATAGGCTTTACAACTGTCGTCTTTGTTTTTAACTGAGACTCATGCTCATGGCTGAGTTGTGATACAATGCTTTGATCAGGTCAGAGTAATAAGCATACACATTTCCTGAAGTGTTAGTCAAATCTTTGTCCTGGGAATGTTCACATTCTTTTCCTGGTTACGTAATATATTGTAGACTGTTTTCCATAGTAGTTACCCTATTGTTCTGTTAAAAGCCAGAATGAACGCCTTCTATGATTATGTTAGGTGCTTTCTATCATTCGACTCTTTGTCTACAGTTTATTACTTTTCTACGTATTTTTCTATGAAATTAATATTTTCATGTCCATAAAATGATGAGAACACAAGTCCAGTTTCTTTCAGCACATAATTATCTGTACTGCAACTCAAAAATACCATCAAACACAGAACCAGGATATCTGTCCACTACATTACCAATGAGACTATCTTCATTAGGGTTTCTATTGCTATGAAGAGACACCATGACCACAAGAACTCTGGTAAAGTAAAACATTTAATTTGGGTGACTCACTTTCAGTTTATAACTTTAGCCCGTTATTGTCATGGCAGGAAACAATTCAGTACGTATAGACCGAGACTGCACTTTTGTTTTGTTTATTATATTATTTAATATAACAAAACTATATTAATTACAACTCTGCTTGACCAAGAGCTCAAGCATATTCCTAGCTAGCTCTTACATATTAAATCAATCTATTTTATTAGTTTATATAATGCCACATGGCCTTGGTGTTACCTCATTTTTCTATATGTCTTTCTTCCTCAATGACTGGCTGGCAGCTGCCTGACTCTGTCTTCTTTCTCCTTGCACTCAGTTTAGTTTTCCCACCTAGAATATTCTGTCCTGCCATAAGCCAAAACAGCTTGTTTATTAACCAAAGGTAATAAAACATATTGACAGCATGCAGAGGAAAATCCCATATCAAGTATGCAGGAAGATGTGGGGATGGAGAAGGAACTGAGAAGTTTTACATCTTGACCCACAGACAACAAGAAGTTGTCTGAAACACTGGGCATGGCTTGAGCATATTTGAGACCTCAAACCCCACCCCACAGTAACACACTTCCTTCCTTCAACAAGGTCATACTTACTCCAACAAAGTCACACCTCCTTAATAGTGCCACTCCCTATGAGCTTAAGGGGACCAATTACATTCAAACTACCACATTATCCAGTCAAATTCAAGTGTAACTGGTATTGACAACACGATATGGAGAAGATTCAAGGGCAAATGAAAAAAATTTTATCCTCTTGTGTTTGACTAATATTCCATGGTACACATAAATTCATTTTCTTTATACCCATGCATCAGTGGGTGAGAACTCTCTCTCAGTTACATATCTGGCTATTGTGTAGAATGTTGTATGAAACATGAAAGTGCATGTATCACCTTGACATAATGATTTGATTTCACTTGCCTATGTACCTGTTTGGGGACTGGTAAATAAATACGATGGTTATATTTTATAAAGCATCTTTGTACTGTTTTCCTTAGCAAACATATCAACTTGAATATATTAATTTTCTATAATCATGCGTAAAAGTTTTCCTTTCTCCATTTTTCAAATCAATAGTTTTTAAATATTTTTCTCTTGTTTTGCTTTTGTGAAGGCCATCATGGGCAACCCAGTGAACTCAATGCTACCCCTGTACACACAGGACTTTATCTCATAAACAAAAACATGTAAATGCATGCATAGCTAGGTCTGTGGTTCTCTTATTTACTTCTGAGATTACAGGTTTATAAATAAAAACTGCAGTGACTCAGAAGATGGTGATATGTGACAAGGTCTGTCCAAGACACGATAGTTTCTGTCTACTAAAAAGATATTGTGTGCTCTATAAACCAAATTATCTCCTACTCAAATTCATCTGAGCTAGACCCATCATCTCTTATGAAATGCACATCCATGGGAGTAATAGAGTTCTATTTTAATTTTATAGTCCTCTCACTATAGTTTCCTTTAAAGATGACTGTTTTGGTCTTACCACCTCCTAACTGGAGGCAATAGATATCAACAGTCTTTTAATTTTTGTGAGCTCAGCACACTCATGTTTTTCAATGAACAGTCATTCACCTGGAAGTCCAGGATGTAATTTGTCTATTCCTGTTCGAAGAATAAGATGATGCAGAATGATTGCTCCCTGAAGAAAATGATGAAAATTTCAGTTGCATTCTATGCATTCTGAAATTATTTTATTCTTCTCTTGGAAAATATGAAGGTTCTGATAAGCTAAAAATTTCCTTCATAAAATTGTAGTTCCAGTCAAACCATGATATTGGAATCTGACAGTAAGGTATAGTCCTTTAAGTCAAGTCAATATATTATAAATATGCGTGGATTATGTTGTGATAACTGAATCTGTCACAGTCTAGCTAAGCTGCTATTAAGCAGGCTAATATTTTAAATGTAGAAAGAATGTTTAGTTCTGCCATCTGGTATATTGGAAAGCCAGAGAATGTTAGTTGTCATTATTGGACTAGTTTATCTTAGGTGCGTGAAAATTTTGCTAGGATTAAAAAGACACAACTAAATATTCCTTAGAGCCAGAAATATTTTCATGCTCCAAGTTTTACTATTTAACAGCATGTATCTTTTGAGACCTTGAAATGTAGTTGGTCTAAATTGGGAGATGATATGAAATACACAGTAGGTCTCAACACTTCGTTTGAAGTAAAAATTGTTATATGAAAAAGTTGTATATTGATTATACATTGAAATTACAATATTTTAGGTACATTGACTTAAATAAATTACATCAAAACATGAAAGACCACAGAATTGCCTGTATCTGAAGTTAGGGGATGGTCAGTTAGAGCAGGGATGCTTTTATTATGACTATTCAAATAATAGATGTATGTTAACTATATGTCTTAGAAACTCTCATTCATTTTAATATCAAGTGCTTGGATTGAAATTCCTTTAACAAATGAATGATCTTGGTTAAAATATTTTATTATCATCAAACCTCAGTCTCTTTTCACATGCTAAAAACGATAATGATTCAGTGTGTAGGGATTGTTGCAAGAGACAAAGTAACATGTTCAAAATGCTTATCAATATCCATGTTTTCCATCCAATGATTACCATAGCAGTTGTATCTGAGTAGATTTGGTTTATTACTAATTACAGTGGAATAGAACACTCAACATGAGCATTTGTAGACTCCTCAGTAAGAAAGATAAAAGATCTATTACAGGGCCAGATACTGATTTGGTGACTTAAGTGATCCAAACAAGAAATGGTTGCCTTTTGGTGGGGATAACATCAGAGAAGGGGGACATACAGCCCTGTGATGGGGAACCCCAGTAGGTCTGAATCTTTTATAAGGTAAGGACATGGGAATGTCTGGCATTCTGGACACAATCTTATCTTTGATCATGCTTAGAAAAAGTTATAAAGAAGTCTTGTCTTGCTTCCTGGTCTCAGATGACCTTGTGTAATGATAGAAATGCTATGTATACCCAGCAGTGGGTAAAGATGGCCTCCAAGGCTTTGTCAGCTCCTGCTAGACATCAAGATCTGCTTTTCAAACTTTGTATTTTGTTTCTCTCACTGTACCCGATGGATAGCAAGCATGCAGCAAGTATACAGAGTCCTTTTTTTCTTCCTATGTACATGTCAAGGGAGAGAAGAGGTTATGACTGTTCTGAGAATGTCTATCATTTAATTGCCAGCTAGAGGATGGAGAGATTGCAATGGAACCCAAAAGAGATCACTAAAGAAGGAGAAAGTGAGGAATGATGTCTCTAAACTGAAATAAGGAGGAAAGGGATGTGAACAGGTGTCAAATCTGACTACTATGTAGGGAAGATGGATCCTAAACCCTGCAGGTCAGAAGAAGAAGAAAGCAATGAAAGACAGACCGGTGGAACAGAAGAAGCCTAAAAGGTGAGAAGGTCCCTGGGAGTGGGGGAGTGAAAAGGTGGAGGGCTGAAGGGGTAGAGGTGTGGCTCGGCAGGGAATGGTGCCTGAACTGTCTCAGAACCTGTATTCAATCTATGGGATCGATACAGTAGAAGGACAGAACTGTCATTTTTAAGTTGTCCTCTGATGTTCACATGTGCACATGGCATGTACATGCCCCCCCTCACATGTGTGTACATGCAGACAAAGTCAATATACATGATAAGATTTTTAGGGTGGCAATTGCTAAAAAAAAGAAGTGAAGTTATTTTCCTGGTGGGATGAGAAGTATCTAAACCATTTTTTAGCACCTGAATTGTTTAATGTTTGTGTATTCACAATTCTAGTCAAATAAAAGAAGTTGCATATGTAGCAAAGAAGAGCTGGTAATGAAAGGTTCTGGAAAATGCTAGAAGCGTGGAATGGAAACTAAATGTTTATAACCAGGGCCTTCATTGTGGAGTATTTTGCTGTTGTTTGACCCATTCAAGATATTAGTCATAATTATTTACGTTAGAGAAAAATTACTGGATGATTTTAAATTCATAAATAATAAGCTTAGAATTTATTTCAAAACAAAACAATATAATGTAGAAGATGGAGTGGGAAGATTTCAAAACCACAACGACAAGCATTATAAGAAGTTAACTCAATAGTTCCCCAAAACAAACAAAAGCATGGATTTGAACTGCAGCAGTGATCAACAGAAAGAGAGCTGTGAGCGCCCTGTGAGAGCGAAGTGACACTGCATCTGAGCCATTGCCAGATGCATTTGGGCATCAGAAAGGTAAGTGAAATGACTGAGGACATCTGAGATTTACAAGTGATTTTACAGAAGAATAATGAGACCAGAAAAATGACAGAGTGTTCACTTTCTAAGCCACACAGAGCAAAGCAGGCTGGGACCACAGCACTTCAGGGGATGGAGAAGATGGGTATTTACCAGTTCAATCATTCATCAAATTTCCTTATTTATATGCTTATTTTTAAAAACTTTATTTATTTATGTATAACAATGCAGTTTACATGTTAAACAATCCTTTAATAGAATTATTTAAAGCAGTTCTAAACAGAAGAATAAACAACTGAATTTCAGATTACACTAACCCTACCTCCAAAAGAAGGAAAAAATTTAAAACCCCCTTTTTTGTACATGGGTCAAAGTGACAAAAGGACCGAGTGACTATACATAACTAATTCCTTTGAGGTCATGGTCAGCAGAAGTGGAAAGCAAATCCAAGATTCACTATCACAGTCTCAAAGGAATAACATGCACTCAATTCTTCTGAAATACAAAGATGGTTACTGCTACTTCAACACAAAGAAAGTTGAATTCAACAGATTTCTTTGAAACCTATGTCATGTCAGAAATCATACTTTGCCCTGGAGAACCTTCTAGACTTATGAAAACAAACTCATGCTCATCCTTGCCAACATGAGGGAAGTCACATCTTGTTCATGACGCTGTGACAAATAAGAGAGGTGGCTGCCATGAACAGTGACACATTTTTCATCATGCTAGAGAACTAGCTAAGAGTCATCACGAAGAGTCACAGTGACATAGAATTAGTTCCTATTTTTCCTTATACTATGTTCCAATAGTATGGCATGTATATATTGTATCATATAAAGACATTACATATCACATAAAGACATTACTAAGAAAGAGAATTACAGACCAATCTCACTTGTGAACATTGATGTAAAAATACTCAATAAAATACTGGCAAACAGAATCCAAGAACACGTCAGAACCATCATCCACCATGATTAAGTCAGCTTCATCCCAAAGATGCAGAAATGGTTCAACATACAAAAATCTGTCAATGTAATCCACCATATAAACAAACTGAAAAATAAGAACCACGTGATCATCTCATTAGATGCCAAAAAAGCTTTTGACAAAAATACAACATCCCTTCATGATAAAGGTCTTATAGAGAGCAGGAATACAAGGAACATATCTAAACATAATAAAAGCAATATACAGCAAGCCAACAGCCAACATCAAACTAAATGGAGAGAAACTCACAGCGATCCCACCGAAATCAGGAACAAGACAAGGTTGTCCATTCTCTCCATATCTAGTCAATATAGTTCTTGAGGTCCTAGCTAGAGCAATAAGACAACAAATGGAGATCAAGGGGATATAAATCAGAAAAAAGTCAAACTCTCACTATTTGCTGATGATATGATAGTTTACATAAGTGACCCCCCAAATTATACCAAGGTACTTCTACAACTCATAAACACTTTCAGCAATGTAGCGGGATACAAGATTAACTAAAAAAAAAATCAGTATCCATTCTGTTCACAGATGATAAAATGGCTGGAGAAGAAATCAAAGAATCATCACTGTTGATAGGTACAGCAGGCTGCGTTCCTGGCACCTGGCTGCCTGCACAGCTAGATTTATACCCGAAATAACAACACACAAATTGTATTCTTTTAAACACTGCTTGGCCCATTAGTTCCAGCCTTTTATTGGCTAATTCTTACATATTGATCTAACCCATTTCTAATAATCTGTGTAATACCACAAGGTGGCTTACCAGGAAAGATCTTAACCTGCGTCTGTCTGGAGTGGGAGAATCATGGCGACTGCCTGACTCGGCTTCTTTCTCCCAGCATTCTATTCTGTTTACTCTGCCTATCTAAGCTGCTGTCCTATCAAAAGGGCCAAGGCAGTTTCTTTATTTAACCAATGAAATTAACATGAAACAGAAGACTCTCCCCCATCACATCACCCTTCACAATAGCCACAAATAGCATTAAATATCTCAGAGTAACTCTAACGAAACAAGTGAAAGACTTGTATAACAAGAACTTTAAGTCTTTGAAGAAAGAAAATGAAGAAGACACCAGAAAGTAGAAAGATCTTATGGTTAGATAGAATTAACAGTAAAATTGGCAATCTTACCAAAAATGGCAATCTTACCAAAAGCCCTTAAGAAATCTTAAGCACGAGTAAACTTTCATGGTCTGACTCTACAATCCAGTGCAACATTTTATCTCTAGGCTGTAATTATGTTGCAGAACCTATGAAGCCTAAACAAGAGGCCTTTTTTGTGGGATCATAATGCCCTGAGTATTGATAAATTGGGGTTTTAACAAATTGTTTATCTGTCTTATTCATGACTGGCTCTAAAAAGCTTAACTCTTTTAACAACCATTTTACTAGAAAAAGTTGACCAGAAATAGATAATTAAGGAAAAATCCAAAAGGAAGAGATTCATAGAAAGGTGGTACCTGCCATGTGTTTTCAACAGTGCTTGGTAACAATCCCAAAAGTCATTGTATATAAACATGCTATCAGTAACCCTTAAAATCCTACCCCTTTAAAATGTTATCTTTCTAAAATTCCACCCCTTTCAGCTCCAAGACTGTGAGGCAGGTAAAGCTTCAAATAGTTACAGCCCCTCAGGGATTGTTGGCCAAAGCCTGCAATCTACTGAGTGGATTGTTGCAAAAGGCTCGGGAAGTTTCTGTCATGACTCTACACTACTCATGAATCCTCCATGCCACAATGTGCCATAAACATCCAATAATTCTTAGTCAAATGTACTGTAAAATCATTGGAAGTATGATCAGTACACAGCGGGATGATTATAAGACAGCTTTTCCCTCTCATGAGCAATGCTGAAGGAAACAAAATACAGTTCTTAAAAGATTGATATGGAAAGGGGAGAAAAGAATAGTTGCGAGGCTGTACCACTCATGTCCCAGTAAATTTGACTTTCTTTACAAAGATTACATTCTTCAGCTTCACTGTTCACTAACAAAGCGGTGGATTCTAGAGAATGTTCAGTATTTAAAGCTTATTTGGTTCTCATGGAGCAATGACAAAAATCACACTAAGCTCTTTTTCTATCTGTCTTCCAGCACATCTTGGGGAGTAGAGAAATCTGTTTCCATTTTAACAAACACAGTCACTGACCAGTGAGATACATTTGCTCAATGGCAGGCATTTTTCTGGTTGTAGATTTAAATCCTTTTACCATCTATTCCCACATTTGTGGAAGTTGTGAGGAGTGAAGGTTGAGTATATACTGATCATCTGGGGCTCTAGGAGCTTGCCTGATGGTCCATGCCAACCTGGTCTGATCCATGTAATTTTTCTGTGTGAATGAATAAGCCAGTGAAGGTCATGAGCTCTAGAATTAGAAAGATTCAATGCACACTTATTCCTCTATCCCAACAATAACTGTGACACCCAGAACATGGGCACTTTTTGATCTCTGGTTTGTTTACTTGGAAAACAGCAATGACAATACTGTGTACAACCTTTTGTCTGTGTTGTCTTTTGAGACACGGTCTTACATGGAGTCTAGGTAGTCACCCAACTCACAGTACTCATTCTAGCTCAGGCTCCCTTGTGTTGAGATGGCAGCCATAAGCCACCAGGCCTAGCTAACTTCTAAGAATTAAAAAAGTGTTCATGTGCTAGCATAGTAAATATTCAGTATATTTTAGTCATTTATTCATGTGCTTGACATTTTTCAAATCCTTCTATGTAGCACAGGCTGGCCCCAAACTTGCAAGCCTCCACATCCCAAAAGTTAGCGTTGCAGGCTTGTGCCACCATACCTGGCTCCATGACTTTTACTTATAAGCAATAGCTTCATAACAATGGAGACTCAAATGCCACAGACATTAGGAACAGGAGTCCTCTATGAGCATTTCACAGTAAAAAAAAATCCCTGAAATTACTCTGCCCTGTGTCATAAAAAGCAAAATAAAAGCATCTCAGACCAGAGAATGTAATTTCTGTATGAGGAAAAAGCAAACATCTGACAGTTTTGACTGGTTTTAAACTTCTCTGAATTTTCAGTTCTCCAAGTACGTGAAGTACAAATTTGTCATAAGCAGAATTTTTGCAATACCCTGAGGCCTCAATCCACTGTGTTGGCCCAGTGATTCAATTCCTTCCTTTGGCAACAGTGAGGAGTTTCTGTGAATATGGTGAAAGGTTCAGATCAAACGATCAGAAGGGAGGTCAACCTGGTCTCATGTCATTGAGCTCAAGCCTTTAAATAAAGGCTGAGGTCAGAAGGATGCTCTTGCTGGGAAAAGCAGCTTCGGCTCTATGAATAGGTACAGGAGGGGCACTTGGGAGGGACTAAGGTGACCTTCAGGACCTGCAGCTAGCAAGAGAAAAAAGAGGCTCCGTCCCACATCTACAAAAGCCAGAGTTCTACCAAAATCAGGCAAGTTTGAAAGGTGAGCTGCGCTCTAATATCTGCCTACTGGTCATCACAGGCTGCAAGACACCTGACAGAGAAATTAGGTCAGAAGAATGTGGATGAAGTTGTGAACATTGTGGTAACTTGCTAGACTGTAACAAAAAACTGACACACTCTTTTATTTCTTCCTATTGTGCCAGGATAGTAGTACAGTAGGAGTTCTGTCAGCACTTGAAGAAGGTAGCTGGAATAAAATGGCTTCCGGAGGCAAGTCATTGAGCATACTCAAAGTTTTTAAGCATTACTCATTAGAATGAAGTTTAGAGACAGGAAATTTATTTTGCTGACGAAGAAAAAATGTTACTTTCCTATCACTTTGGAGAGCATTTTGCCTTTTCCAATAAGGAAGCTGGCTCAGATTAGAATGAAAATGAAAAACTGAAATTTATGCCCTGGCAATGAGGAAGCATGCATGGGCAGCCCGTATATGGTGCTTCTGTTGAACTTGTCCAACAAATTAGTGTGATTCTTAATTAAAGACACAACAACTTGACCATTATCCTAAGAACATAGTGCAGGCATCAGGAGACAGCCAGTTTAATTGGAAGAAATGACTGTTTACCAGCATAAATACTGTAAATGATCTTAGAGAAGTAATTATAAATGATAAGGAACCCTGGGAGGGTACAAATCTTTACATTTGATTAACAGTTTTGCATTCTATGACTTATTCAAGAAAAAGTCCCCAGACATTTATGTATTCCAAACATGACCTAAAAACTAAAAATCTCCATGTTAAGAGTTACAACTTTGAGAAAACGGAAAATGAGCTAGAGAATTACCATAATAAGTTTATTTGGAGATTGTACATGTTTACATGAAGTAGACATATAGAAATATACCTTTTTAGATATAAGACCATTGTAAAATTTAGGGTATTAGTGACCTTGTATCTTAAATTCACCAGACAGCAAAATATGTGATAGTAGATGAGGATTTCTTAAGGAAATACACTAGGCCTGTAGATCATATATATATTTGGCTGTTGAGCTGTTGAGGACTCACAAGCTTTCATCATAACAAGTGTGTGTGTGTGTGTGTGTGTGTGTGTGTGTGTGTGTGTAAATGTGAGCATGTCTGGGTGTGCATATTCATATGAATGGAAAGTTGGAAACAAGGTATTTGGAAAGTCATCCAAGGCTCTCTGTCCCTTACCTATATAAATTTAGAAGCTACATTAAATATATTCTTTTTTAATGCAAAGAAAAGTTGGTTTGCAGTGTTCTCTAAATATGTTATTTGATAGAGAGATTATGTTTTGTAGTCTCCCAGAAAAAGTATCTTATTTGTTTTTTTTTTAATGTTTTTGTATTTGAAGTTGCATGAGTTTATGTGGACTAAGAATGTGTAGTTGCCTGTGGAGTCTAGAAGAGAACAATGGATCCCCCAGAACTGGAGTTACAAGCAATTGAGAGTTGCCAAATGGGGATACTGGGGTCAGAACCGTGGTCCTCAGTAAGTGCACAGGTGAGCCATCTCACCCACTCCTACTTATTTCTAATTAAAAGTCACTTTTCCCAGAACGCTCATCAACTTTTAGGGAAGTGAAAAGTCAAACAGAGAGCAAATGAACTACATTTTTTGGCTTTCCTCAAAGTTTGGGAGTAGGTACCATTTCTTTGCTGTGTTGGAAGCAGTGGAAATCCCTGGACAGTGACTACTCATGCATCCATCCACACTTGGAGAAACATGAGAAAATACTTTCCATCACTATTGAGCAGATGGTTTATCCACTGATGGGATGGAGGTTAATGTTGTCTTGAACATGAACAAATCAGAACTGGGCTTAACATTACTATTTTTTTACTAAATAAAAAAACCTAATGTATAATATTTTAGTACATAAGAAACTTTCTCAATTATGTAAAATATAGACAATGCTGCTAAATGAACCCAATTTAGTAGAATATTCTTCATATTTATTCATGCAATACATTCCTATATTTACTTGCACACCTTTTACAATAATCTACATAACATAAACCCTAAATTTAAACTCCTCTGGGTAGCAGAAACACTAGGTTTTATGGTAATGTAAGTTGCACGGTGGAGCTAAGAGCCCCACAGGTCCTCTGAATTGCAAGGGTATGTCCGTGATATGGAGAGGGCTACAGTGACATTTATCAACAACCATGTCTGTGTTTTCATGGGTCCTATCAATAAACATGACAATTGCCACATAGCTAACAGGTTAAACTTGTATCATAATACCTTGACTGTAAACTTGTACCTAAGACTCGCTTCAGGGTGCAACTCTTGCCAGTATCAAATAGCAGGCTAATAAAAGCAGTTGCAGAAACAGTTTTACGACCCCCCAATGACTTGTGTTTTACATTATTTTATCTCAATGCAGACATCTGAATTAAAGGTTAACAAATAGTATTTAATGGGTTGTCTAGATCAATGTACAGAGCATGAATACATGTGTCTTGCTATTTCTATCAGTTTTAATACTACACATGTTTTATGATTTGGGTTAAGACATGACTGTAAGTGGGTGATGGCTCTTAACTGACTTTTTAAAGTAATATGAAATGGCACATTTTGTTATACTTCCTCCAATTAACTGCATATCCACCATTAAAGCAATCTGTCATTATTTTAACAATGTCATTAACGTCTACAATATAACTCAGGGGCTTTGTTCTTCCTTCAAAATTAGTAGCACATACATTTTTATAGAAAGCTTGGAATACAAAAACAAATTTAAGAAGCTTTCAACTCTAAGCTATACAAATATTTTAAATGAGTTATACAGAAAGTCTGGCTTTACTAACAATGAAAAGCCCACCCAAATTATATATCCATTAAAGTGGATTGATGGTGTTAAAACACAAATTTCTTTTCTTTCTACTCCAGCCGTCGAAAACATGATTTACTGTATTGCTAAATGTACTCGATTTAATGAAAATAATTTAAATTTGGGTCTATAGAAAATAGATATCAGTGCTTAAGGTATATGCCATAGATAAATGATGACTTTACCTCTTTGGCAACATTGTTAAAAAATTAATTGACAAAAATATTATGTGCCTAATTAAAAAGACCAAATTTTAATATCAAATTTAGATGGCGGTAGCCAACTTTAAGTCATTAGATTATGTGCTATTTACTATTAGTTTCAGTAAATAGATTAAGATTCAGCCAAGGATAAATGCAAAGGGAAGGTTTAAGTTCACAAAAATGAGCAGAGTTTCCACTGAACGGTACCTCTTCTGAGGGACCACACAGGTGCCTCTGCTATTAAGACAAACAGGGTGAAGAAATCCACATGCTGCCAACCAAAGTTGCCAACACACATAAAAGCCCTCACAGTTTTTATGAAACTTTTTCATTGATAATTAGCTTACACAAAGCATATCAAATGCATTCTCAATTGAAGGCTAGACAGAATAACCATTTTCAGATTTTTTAAAAAAAAAAAAATCAGTTTCTGTAGATGCTCCTTGTGTAACTCTCAAAATCTCCCATTTAGTTCCTTAAGGCTGCATCTTTCCTGTCCGTAGAGCAGACATTTGTTTCTGATTGAAATTAAGATTCTAAGCTCATCAAGACTCTAGTGCCCTGTGCATTACCGTGACTGAAGGAATAAGTGCAAGAGTGTGCTTTTATGCCCCACATGAATGCTCTCTCTCTACCTTAACCGTTCCTTCTCCTCTTATACTGCTCGTCTCTACCAAGTTTCCAGCCGCCCACTCTCCATACCAAAGTCCCCAGACTGAGCATAACTTATGCCCTATAGCCTTAGATCCAGTACAAATTTTAGAGGGAGGGAAAAGGGGTGGGGAACAGGACAGAAGAGTGTGAAAGTGGTATGATTATATTTTAATTTTTTTAAATTAAAGAAAAATTAAAAAGGTACTGTAGTCTGGGTCTGTCTTGCAGCCCTTCTGCCTCTACGTACTGCTGATCTCCATACTTTTAGACCCATTCCAGGAATTAAGTTGCTCAGCCACCAACTTCAGCAATTGGTTGCATCTGAGCCCTATATCCCAGGTCCGCTAAAGGATCTTTCATGGTTCATAGGGGACTGTCATAGTTCTCAAATCTTCTCCATAAAAACCATTCTTCAATTGTTTCTCATTCTCATTTTCCCTGGATTTATGTTCTTTGTTTTTCTAAATATCATCACTTCAAATTCATTAGTGATAGAATCAAAATTATTAATGCTGATGAAAAGAACACTAAATTATTAAGCACACTAAAACAGATTGTAGTTCTTTTATTTTTTACTTTTTTTTTACTTTTATAACACAGTATCATAGACTGGGAAATTTATAAAGAAAGTACAGTTATTTCTTGTAAGTATGGAGACTTGTAAATCCAAGAAGGTGGTACATCTGACAAGGGCTGTCATATTACATCGCCCCATGGTAGAAAGCAAGAGTGAGCAAGAACTCACTTTTATAAAAAACATATACATGCACATGTTCACACACATACTCAGAAACACACACAAATGCACATACACATGCAACTCAGACACACATACACACACACATATGCACACACAAATTCAGACACACATACACTCACAAACTCACACACACATGCATGCACACACACACATACACACTAATTGACCTATTTCCATAGGAATAATATAGGTTCATCCATAAGTTCTCATGAAAAAAAGTAAACTTTCCTAACACTGACACATCAGGAGTTAAATTTCCAAAAGGTAAATTTTGAGGGATGAATTCAAAAGACAACAGGAGCCAGAAAGAATTTAAATTTGAGAACACATCAGCAAAGTTAAGACTAATATACTTTTAATATATTCTCAGATTTTTAATCTAATGTTTAATGTTGACATATGAAACAGTAAATTTCACCATGGCAGCTTCTTACATATGCATTATTATTCTTTCTTTTCATCTACTCTTTTCAAGTTTAGATTCAATATAATATCAACTAAGAACAAACTTGTGTTTTCTTTCAATAGATCTTTTAAATATTCATATTATTGTTATTATTATTACTACTACTAATATTATTATTAGTGAATGGTGTTTGTGTGCTACTTGCAGCAGGACATGTGTGTAGAGGTCGGAAGACGACTTTTGGCCCTAGTTCTCTCCTACCTTTCCAGGGATTGAGGCTGATCTCCAGGGTTGTATAGTCATTATTTTGCTCACTGAGCCATTTTACCAGCATCATCTGTAAATACAACCAGAATAAAATTAACCAACATATGATGTTCAGTGATCATTCTAATATTACATAGGATGCATCTGGGGACATCTGGATTAGAGGCATCTTTAATGGAAATATCTTATGGCTTAGAATTAGAACATCATTTTCTAAACTGTGATTTAGATTTTACTTTATCCACCTCAACCTTCCAAAGTCCCTTAAACTCTCTGGAGTTTTTGAATCAATTGAACATAGATTATTATGATTATTGCTTGTTAAATGGCTAATGCCTATGTCATGCTGTGCAAAATTGTTGCAGTAACCCTAACTATGGTCCTATGAGGCAGACACTACAGTCTTCATTTTATGAATGAGAAATCAGAAACACCGAGAGAGAAGGGTGCCAAATCTCAATATAATAACTGTATCAGGATGTTAACCAAGGGATTTGACTTGAGACCTAATGCAATTTGCCGTGTGGTATGATGTTTCCTCTACTGAGTCCCTGAGAGGAGGAAAAACAAGGGGGAAGATGACTTTTATAAATGCCAAAGTGCCACTTAAAGTGGTAATTTATGATTTTAAATCTATTACTAATCTGTTAAGTAAAAGTTCTTTGATTTTACAGGAATTGCCACCCACTTATATTAGCAGCTTAGAGAAATGGAAAAGTTCTCTCTCCATTCAGTGAAGAAACTAGGAGATGAATAAAAATGCCATTTCTGCTCTCCAGGTCTGTTGACTGAGGTTTTATGTCCTGCCTGGTTTCTGTCCTCTCACCGGGTCCCACAGCTGTTTAGCCCCAAAGAAATTACACAGAGGTCTACATTAACCATAAACTGATTGGCTCATTATCTTAGGCTTCTTATGAACTCTTATAACTTACATTAGCTAATTATTCTTATCCATGTTAGCCACATGGCTCAGTACCTTTTTCTGCAGGGCAATCACATCTTCCTTCTTCTGTGGTTGGGACAGGACTGTCCCTTCCCAGAATTCTCCTGTTCTCATTGACTGCCTCTACTTCCTGTCTGGTTGTCCTGCCTATACTTCCTGCCTGGCTACTGGCCAATCAGCTTTTATTTAAAACATAATTGACAGAATATAGACAATTGTCCCCCTCTTTTTCCAAAAACAAAAAAAAAATCCATAGTCCATCTTTTGGGAATGTGGGCATAGTTTTCCAGGTTACCTCTTGCTGGTTCTTATGGGGACCTAAAGAAAATTTAGAATTATGATCAAGTCCTGACTGGAGTATTCTGTGAGGCTTGATAATCTCAGGCAGCATGTTGAATCTCTTCTGGATGTAGAACTCTGACATCTGGGCCATCTGTTCCTGCCGGAGATTTCTCAGGTGCTCTTCCTTGATCAAATCTGATTTTTCTTAGCTCAGAATGAATCCACAGCCTCCCATTTCCTGTGGAAACAAAAGCAAAACATCTTCTCCAAAGTAACATATCTTTTGACTTCAATTTTGAAGTCAAGTCATCTTGAAAATTCCTATCTTGGATTAATTCAACAGCATTTATAAGCAAATATCTTTTAACAGTTGTTGCTCCTTCCTAAGCATTTAAACAATTCAAAGACAGCATAATAACATACAGTATCCAGATTCTCTGTGTATTTTCCATCTTTATGTGGCTTTACTTTAACCTCTATTTCTTTTATTTTTACTTTTACTTTTTGAGATAGGTTCTCTGTATATCTTTGGCTGTCCTGGAATTCCCTCTGTAGATCAGACTGTCTTTGAATTCACAGAGATCCACCTGCCTCTGCCTCCCAAGTGCTGTTATTAAAGATATATGCCACCACACCCTGAAGTCTGTCTCCCAAGTGTTGGGATTAAAGGTGTGTGGTACCACACCTTGAACTCACAGAGATCTTTCTGCCTCTGCCTCCCAGGCATTGGGATTAAAGGCATGCACCACCACCACACAACTATTCTCTCTTTTTTAAGGACTTTAACCTTTTACTTTTCTCTTCCAAGCCTGCATATATTTTTATCACACTGTAAAACATTTAATGGTTTTTTTAATATACATTATTTTATTACAAATTTTTTTTAAAAAAATAACAAGAGAAAATGCAACATCCTAAAAAAACTGGTAATACAAATTCCTATGTATGCTTCTGTGCTACCATAAGAAATTAAAGAAACCATTAAAGATTTAGGAATATTCAGCATCAAAAGCTTTAAATCTAACTGCATGTTGTAGCCCGCCAAAAAGCTACAAACTCTTTAAAAAGTATTTTCTCTGCAAAGACTCTCATCAGCTATACAGAACTCTGTACAGATTTATACTGAAGCTAATGTTGAGCTGCACTTGAATTTTGCATTCTTAGCCTGAGTACATACACTCCACACATTTTAGGACAGCCATTTATTCTTTATCCTCATCTTCTTCCTCATCATCTTCATCTTCTTCCTCCTCCTCTTCTTCCTCATCTTCTGGTTCATTCTTCTTCTTTGAGCCTGTTGGCCTAAAAGGACCCTTCTTTCCTACTTTGCTTTTGCCCTTGGCACGGAATGCAGCAATATCCTTTTCATATTTCTCCTTCAGTTTAGCTGCCTTCTGCTCATGGGGTTGTTTATCTTTGGCAGACTGTTCAGACCACATCTCACCCATTTTTTTTTTCAGTATCTCCAACAGACAGGCCTGGGTGCTCACTTTTGATCTTTGGGCGATGTTCAGAGCAAAACAGGAAGAAGGCAGACTGTGGTCTTTTTGGAGCATTAGAATCCTTTTGCTTTCCTTTCTTATCACCTTTGGGAGGAACGTAATTCTTCATCTCCCTGTCATAGCGAACTTTGTCACTCTTGGCCAAATCTTAAAACTTCGACTTTTCCTTTGCAGACATGGTCTTCCATCTCTCGGAGCTCTTCTTGGAGAACTCAGCGAAGTTGACTGATAAGTCGGGATGCTTCTTCTTGTGCTCCTCGTGGCACGTCTGCATGAAGAAGAGGGCATATGAGGACACTTGTTGGGGTCTCCCTTGCCCATTGCTGACAGTGGCGTCTACCTGTTGAGAGCATGTCCCTCTGAGGCTGGCAAGGAAATTTTCTTCCCCAAGCTCCCGTGTGAGAACCAGCTCCTCACTACTGCAAGCTGTAGCCTCTTGTTTTGCAGACTTCTCGGCCTTAGAGGTTTTTTTTTTTAAATCTTTGAATCTCTATTGTATATCTCTCTTTTTCTGACCACGTGGCTCTTTAATTTGCTAAGCAATATGGAGAGGATTAAAGCTGTAGCTTTGACGGCTGGATCCAGTCCATTCCTTACCTTTTTGAGATTTCGGCCTCATGGCGAAGGTACCTGCTCTAACCATGTTTATTGCCACAACTCTGTGGCGTTTCAAGGTCCCTGCCACCAACAGAAAGCATGTGGTCAGCTTTTCATTAACACCATTTAAGTGTTTCATGGCAGGACCTCTTTAAATTGCTGCAAGGTTTTGCCACTAAAGCTGAGTCAAGAAGCCTCTCTTAAATGAGATGCATTTGCCACCAGCAAACAGAGTTCGCCTGAGCAAATGCTGCTATCAATAAGCCATGCTTAACTCTATTCTTTTCTGTCTAGAATTACTTCCCAGGCTCTGTTAGGTTTTATGTGGATGCAGTCGTCCACACATTGGGCACCATTTGTTGTTGACTGCGTTTTCTGTCCTGCCAGGTTCCCGCAATCATTAAGTCCCAAAGAAATCACACAGAGGTGTGCTTTAGTTGAAAACTGATTGGCCCATCAGTTCAGGCTTCTTATTAACTCTTATAACTTATATTAGCCCATTATTTTTATCTATGTTTCCCACATGGCTCGGTACCTTTTTCAGGGAGGAAGTCACATCTTCCTTCTTCGGTGGATGGGTCACAACTGCAGAGGGAGCTTCCCTCTTCTCAGAATTCCAACATTCTCATTGACCCTCCTCTACTTCCTGTCTGGTTGTCCTGCCTATACTTCCTGCCTGGCTACTGGCCAATCAGCATTTATTTAAAACATAATTGACAGAATATAGACAATTGTCCCTCACCACAGGTCCATTACATAATAGCTCAATGAATTCCAAAGTTCCATGACTCGGACACTGTGGTCCTGCTGTATAAATAAGGAATCTGAGATGCAGATAATTAAGACCTTCAATAAGCTTTCAATATAAAGTAGGTAGAATTTAAGCACAGAATCTTCTAACTTGAGAGCCGAGTTCTTTCTAGTCTGCATTCTGTCCTCTAGGTAGTGGAGCATGCAGACATAGTGCAATCAAGTTAAAAATCAAGCTTCGTGTCTTTGACATTAATTATAAGAAGGAAGTCAAAGACAACATACGGTGTACACTTGCTTGATAAGAAAACATCTTTATTTTGGATTAAATTAACATCTTACCTTCATGTTTAAAGTTTTAGAGAACATGGTTTCTTGTGCATCATTATAGTTGTCAAATTAGAAAATAATTGTCAATGGCTAGCAGAAGTATGTGAGGAACAGAATTCATTTATAAGCCTATCTGAACACAAAGGTGAGACCATACAGTTGCTTGTGATACTTTGTTGACTTAAGTGAAGTGATTATTTTCAACTGAAAATCAACATTTATTTTTAGAAACTAATTCCACTATTATTAATACTATTAAATTGAGAAAACTGTAATATTTAAAATACATGTATTCTTTATTCTTTTTTTAGATAGATTTTTTTTTTATTGAGAAAAGGAAAAAAAAGTTTCAGCCTCCTCCCAGCCTCCCATTTCTCTCCCCCTCCTCCCCCCACTCCTCTCCCCCTCCCTCTCCAGTCCAAAGAGCAATCACCCAAATGTATAGCTTTAATTTTTTTTAATAATTTTAAATTTAGTTAATTGCTGACTTTAAACCCAAACCTATATATTTTAAGATAAACTTCTGATTGGGTTTTTCTTTCCATTGAGAGGACCATACCTGGAAGTTTGTTATCAAAAATATCCTTTTCAAGACTGAGAATCAAACTAGATGCTCCAGTGCTGTAGCAGTGACCTCTACTCTAGTCTACAGTCGTTTTCAACATCTGATATTATCCGGCTATCTGATAGAAGCACCTGGGGCATGATTTTACATTCTCTGTCAATTCAGATGCACATTAGCTCTGTTGTGCCTTTAATCCATCCCTTCTCTTATAATCTTCCTTTCCTCTTATACTCTCCTCTTCCCCGTAACTCCCTGAGTCTTGAGGGGAAGGATTTGATGAGGGCATTCCATTTACTATTGAGCAGATTCCAAAGTCTCTCATGCTCTGCAGAAGAGAACAATAAGAATGTTACGGATCTATTTCTCACAATCCAAAGGTTGAATTACACTGATTCATCTTGACGGTTGAGCTGGCAGGAGAGAATTTTTAAAATGACACCAATGTCATGTTAACACATGCCTTCATATTTGATGTACATGTTGATGTGCGGACACTTCATGGGAACTAATGGTCCAAAAGTTGAGAACTGACTAGAATGAGACCAGTGGAGTCGAGGACATCTAGGATTTCAGAAAGAGGAGCTACATTGGACAGGATTTGGTTTCTCAACATGACTTTGATAGATATCACTCATTTGCCTTATCATTTGAAGAATAATTGAAGGATCCTGTGCCTTTCAGTAGAATCACCACTATGTACACAGAAACCATGACTGAACAGCATTCTAAGCTCTATTCAAAGCTGCTACATAAATTCTATAATTTATGATCTTCAAACCAGGATTGAGCATAATTATCAATACTAAGTAATTAATGATCATCTTTAGATAATCAGGCATCTTGTTCTATTGATTCACATGCCAACAATTAAATAGTACTGGACATTATAGGTGATGCAAATAATTATTTTTCTTGTGAGTTTAATTAAGGATCTTCATATTGGTATAATTAAAACTTCAGAAACATTTACAATGTTATCACCAAAATTAAGTACACGAAGACTGACCCAATCAAGATTTGCAAAAGATCAAAGCAATTACAATTTCTATTTTCTTACTCCATTGAAGAAATCAGCCTGTATATATATGTGTGTATCTAGCCATACCTATCATTAAGTATTTCATTATTTTCATGTTCACTAACAGCACATCAATATCAGATAAAGAAGCAAAAGCTACAATATTAATTAAATTTAGTGTTTCTCATTGTCCATTATCTACCTATTAAGAATTACAACTTCCATTTTAACCAAGAATACCATATTAACCACACTCTTTGTAATGAGATTATTTGAATGAGATTATTTGCTACCTTTGCCTTCCACAGGCTTGCCTTACTCAGTATCTACTGTCCATGTCAGCTTCAGACACCATCCTATCCTAAAACAAACAAGGGATGAGTATGTAAGATATTGACCACAGTAATAGATTATTAAGCTTATTCAAAATTAATAACTTCAATATTTACAAATATATATACATAATTTTGGGTGAATGTGTACAGTTAATTGTAAGGTCAGTAAAAGCATGGCCACTTATTTATTTGTCTAAAGAAGTTTAAAATAATCACATCATGGTGATATAGGAATCAAACCCAAACAAATGAGTTGTATCATGGAATGAAGATCCATACTTACTACCTCCCTGTGCTGCTTTGAGTTGTATGGATTCTGAGCTTCTCCCACCTGCCTTTGAAAAGTTCAAAAGTAGAGAGAATGCAAAAGAAAACTCAGCTGTGGATTCTGCCTCTGCTTACTCCAATCTGGCTGTAAAGAAATATTTGCATCATAATATTATGGAAACATAGTAAACTTCATCATACGGTGGTTTTATTGAAAGAGCGGTTTATTTTTAAAGAATGCAGAGATGAAAGAACAGATGTATAATAAAAAGAAATGGCACGCTTTATTTGTTCCCATTCTGATTGCCCGGAGTCTGTTACATGAATCTGTTAAGTTCTGCTTACCTCAGAGCACACCGCTAAACACGGTTATTATAGCCAGTGGCTAATTTTAATGTGGGGAATGGGTGCTTCATCCTCAGAAAAAGACTGAATGTTGTCATCAGTCTATCATGGTCTTGCTGCAATACATGTGGTGGCTTAGAAGCTCAATTGTCATTTCTGTTTCATGAAACGATCATGTCAAATCATTCAATATCTTTGAACTACATTATTTTCAGTTCCACTTTGCAAAAGGGGAAACAAAGTCATGGGTCAATGACATCTCTTTAGGTTAATAGATTTTATATTAAAGATAGTAGCTTCAGCATGCTTAATGGTTCCTAATCCACACTCCAAAATGTCTTGAAATTACTATCTATGTATCAGGCAAGCTGGAACTGAGCTGGAAGCCCTCCTCTGGCTACTTTTCCTAGTCCCAGAAGATTCTGGACAGGATGATAAGGGAGAAAGGATATTAATGGTCCTACCCAGATGTGGACCTGATTAGCTACTAATGACTTTATGAATGTACTCTAGGACAGCTCCAAGGGAGGGAAGTGATGCCTGGTCTAAACCACATCATTTTATTAAATGGACATAGCATCCAACTTTTTTCTAGATATTTATACTTCTATCCATAGACAAATGAGGCTCTCAGCCTTAATCCAACAAGCTTCTCTTTTCATGCCTGCATCCACAAGAACTCATATATGCACCATCATTCCCAGCACACACAAGCATAAAGACAAAGAAAAACAAGGGCCTTGATGGAACTTTAGGGAAATATCTGGTAATATTTGGTTGGGCAACATTTGAATTAAAAGTACCAAAATACTATCTAGTACAGGGAGATTATTTCAAATATTTCCTGTCATCTATGAAATCAGTGAGTCAGATGTATTTCAAACGTGAGGAAGAAATTATTAGCAAAACTATACTTAAGATATAGGTTTCACTATTTTTAAAAAATCAATTATTGACAGATATAAAATTTTAATTAGCAATATTTTTCCAAGTTCATGTTATCCTTTGAAAAGATATTTAAAAGCTCCCCCCTGTAAAATTAAAATGAAACAAAGTATCTCAGACCAACACCCAAATCAAATCATGAGAGAAGTTATTGTTTGACCTGAAGGATTTCCTTCTAACAATAAGGTGAACAAAATGGGAAAAGTTTCCCCAGTCAAAAAAGAAAAATATGAAGTTTCCTTGCTCACTCCCTTCTGGCTCTTGTAATCAGCAACAATGACAATCACTGGTTCTTTTTCTAAATGGATTTGCGTTGTTAATTTTATAGTCCAGGTGCATTTTTATATCCTCAGTCCAAGCCCCAATCCCCAGAAAAAAAATTTAAAAAGTAATAATTGCTGAATAATTGAATGGATCAATCTTTCTATTTTCATTCAAACATAGAAATGCATAGATGTAAAATTACTGGCTTAAGAACAATGTTTTTGTGAAAGCAACCAAAAGTTTAGAAAGCTGAAGAGATTTCTCAGCAGTTAGGGGGGCATTCTGTTCTTTCAGAGGTCTTGAGTTTAAGTTCCAGTATTCACAGCTGGGAGCTCACTACTCCTTTAACTGAAGTTCCAGAAGATTCAATGGCCTCTTTTCGCCTCTACTGACATCTGCATTAATGTACACAGGGATTCTCTCTCTCTCTTTCTCTCCCTCCCTCCCTCCCTTTCTCTCTCCATAAATAAAGAAGTAACATTCTTTAAAAAAAAAAAAAAGTAGTAGTAGTTTAGAGCCAGATGATAAGAGAGGAAAGGCCAGTGACTGAGGACTAAGAGAAATGGACGTGGAGCACCAAGTGTGTCTTTCTGTAGCAGTCCAAAGAGATCACACCATGAAACAACAGCAGACATGTTAACTGTGAGCTGTACTCTTGGCTGCCAAATCAGTTTACCTTCCTATTCTACCTCCTAGAAAACTTCTTAAGCTAATGCCCGAATAAAGAGCAAGAAACAGATCAAACTTGAAATATGGCATCTAAGCATCTCTGAGAGCATCCAAGAGTGCATGGCCCTGGCAGAGACTGTGAGGAGGAAAGAAGTTGAGATGAAGGGCAAGCAGGTGATACAGAATAACAAGACAACGCAGAAGTGGATCACTGTTGGAGATGGCGAGTTTTTACAAGGGGCAGCACTCTTTAAAGGGATTGTAAATTCCAGCTTTTTCCCCTCCATTGCTTCCAGCCAGGAAGTGATCAGTTCTCCTCTGTCCACTGTCATTCAGCATCCCTAGCAAAGGCAAAAAACAATAGGTGCATCTGATCAAAGATTGGAATACATAACACACTAAGACAAAGACATGCTTTTTCTTTATAAGTTAATTATCTATTTGTGATAGTGTTGGAAAGCTGATTAACATACCACAACAGGCACCAAGTATATCGTTTTTAACTTTGACATCAATTATATGAAGCAGACGCCAATGTTACTGTCTGCATCTGAGGAGACAGCATTAGACAAGAAGCTTAGCTTTCCCTAAGTGAGTGATGAAGTCACCACGTGAATTAAAATTTCATCTAATTACAGGATGTCTTAGTTGGGGTTTCTCTGGCTGTGATAAAACACAATGACCAAAAGTAACTCATGAAGGAAAGGGTTTGCCTCATCTTACAGTTCCACATCACAGTTCCCCACTCAGGAAAGTCAGTGCAGGAACTCAAACAAAACAGAAACCCAGAGGTAAGAGCTGATGTAGAGGTCATGAAGGGGTGTTGCCTACTGGCTTGCTCTTCTTAGTTTGCTGAGCCTGATTTCTCAGAGCACTCAGGACCACCAGTCTTGAGATGGCACCATCCACAATGCACTGGGCCCTCCCACACCATTCATCAACAAAATTTACATCATAGTTTCAAAAAATGAGTATTCTGCCAAACTTGAAGGAAAAAATACAGTGTCGTAGTCACTGTTCTATTTCTATGAAGAAACACCATGACAAAGGTGTTAAGAGAAAAGCATTATAAGAGAAATCATTTAACTGGTGCTTGCTTAACAGTTTCAGAGGCTTAGTCCATTCTCATCATCATGGGAAACATGGCAACATGCAGGTAGGTGCTGGAATGGTGTTGAGAGTCACATCCTGATCTATAGGCAGAGAGGCTCTGGGCTTGGCAGGGGCTGTTGAAACCTCAAAGCCCACCCCCCGTGACACACTTCCTCCAATAAACCCACACATCCTAATCCTTTTAATCCTTTCAAATAGTACCACTCCCTGGTGATTGAGCGTTCTAATATATGAACCTGTGACGTGCCATTCTTACTCAAACTGCCATAGAAAGCAAGCAAGCACCACAGGGAAATCCACAGGCCAATCTGATAGAGGCATTGTCTCATGAGGCTCCCTCTTTCTAAATGACTCTCACCTGTGTCAAGTTGGTATAAAACTAGCCATTACATAGGATATGAGTATTGAAAACAGGATACAAGATGTGTAAAAATATAAGCTCAGTACTATTACATTTAGTATAAAAATGTATGTATGTAAAATAGTATATTCCCTAAATCATCATTTATATACAAAAGCACAATACTCAAAAGCATTTATGTAATTTAGAGCTACATCATTTATATATAAGAGTTAGTAGTTAGTGGGGACTGGGAATGTGATATGGGCAGTGTTCAGTCCCCAGAACCACACATAAATACACACACACACACAGAGAGAGAGAGAGAGAGAGAGAGAGAGAGAGAGAGAGAGAGAGAAAGTTAATAGTAATTTACATACTAAGAAAAGAAAATAATTGGAACTATATTATCAGTGAAACAATTTTGAAGTGGGAGCTGCAAGTTTTGTTCTTGAAATTTATTATGGTCCCTTAATTTTCTATAAATGAATATCTTTTAGCTGGTTAATATAAATCTAAGTACAACTAATGAAAAACAAACCGAGTAAGAATAATCCCTTTGTCATTAGCATTCAGTCCAATTAAGCTTTCTAAATATAACAGGTCAATGCTGCTAAGCCTTCACTGGCTTTCCCAATACAGGGAAAATGCTAATTAATTTATAGGCGATATTTAAAGTTTATTTTATGTAGTATGTCAGCAGTCACAGTTGAAAGAGAAGAGTGAGTTTTACAGTCCTGAAGGCAATAAATGTCAGACACATGGAGATTCCGTTACAGTGTTATGAACACCCAGGGTAATACGCCCAAGGAAAACCTTACACAAACACCGAATGAAAAGATGTGTTTTCTAAGCACAGTCAGGGGACTGTTTCTAACTCCGTGTGTAATGTAGGTGAGAGAGAGGGTTAAAGGCTGCTATGCAGTGGTTCGACAATAAACCCCCAGCAAGTGTGCGTTTTGATGGGGTGTTAATTGAGTAGCAGGTGAACATAAACAGAGAGCACCAAGAGTGTGTAGGGGGGGAGTCTTTTTGTTGATGAGGGAACATAAGGATGCTGAGCTCTGTAATAAGAAATAAATACAATCTGGAGCCAATTTCACCAGCCTCATTCCAGCCTCCGTCGTGTGGTCCTCTCTAGTTTCAAATGCTTGCCAGGGAATAATGCATGGCTTTTAGAATGTGTGGGCAATAATAGAATAAGTCAGACAGGTTCCTAAAGCTAGTAAAAATGGAGGGGTTCGTAGCATGTGTTTTATTTGTGTTTGTTTGTGTGCAAGTGCAATGTTCAGTACAGTGGCTGCTGCTTGTTGACACGCTTGCCTTAGAGAGCTTCAAGATGCAGGAACAATGACCAGGTGAGTCACCCAGTGCTTACGGTATCATGTCTGCAGGACTTCCCAGGACATAGACACAAGACAGCATACAGTAGAATGGACAGAAACAAGAATAAGAAGATTCAACTCTTGAAATTTTAGATTTTTTCTAAGATAATAGGAGCTATATTTTTCTGCATAGTTCATTGAGAAAGGATGCTGTCAGAAATATAAGAATCTCATTTTTATTAAAGGATTCCTGGATAAAATATATCTAAGTAATAATATGGACTGCATTTTTTTTTACAATAACACCAAATTGAAGGAGCATCTTCTCAGAGAATTACATTCAGATGCTTGCACAGTACTCTCTAACATAGCGACATTGGTCATTTGAGAAGAACGACTTGATGTCTTTTCTAACAAGGCACTAAATACACCCAAGCTGTGGGAAAGTCATCTTATGTGCTTTATGAAATAGCTAATATTTATGTGGTTTCTGTGCCTAAGGAACTGAGCTAACTACCTTACACACCCCATTTCATTTGGTCCGCACAACAACCTTCTGAGGTAAGATTTCATAATTTACTCTTACAGATGAACATACCAGTCTGTGGAAAGCCCACACATCTCTCCCACGGTCACCTAATGAACTGGTTGTGAAGCCAGATGTTGGTCTAACTTTACTGGCTTCATGAAGAGCAGAAACTCTCATCTGCTTTGCGGTTCTCCTTAAATCAGCTTTTTTTTTTCCCATGGAAAACTGCAAAGAAGCAGATCAAACTTTGCTGTGGTAGAGGCTGTGCTTAGGCTAGAGTCGTACACATTTGGCTTCCTATCTGCAGTTCATATCCTGGGCCCAGGGCTCAGGGAGCATCATGGAAAAAGAGTACAAAAGACGGTAAGAGTCAGAGGAACAGGAAGTTTGTGCTGAAACTGTGCCCCTAGATCTACCAGGGAACCTACACCCATGAAGTCTCAACCAACATGGTTGCCTAAACAAGACCACAAGGTCTGAACAAGAGGTCTTTGAGCCTAAACAAAGAACTACAGGTAACTAAAAAATGCTGAGGAGCAAGAGAAATAGTTTCCCCCTGGGTAGAGCCCTAGTTGGTTTACCAAATGGTTAGTCCACAAATCATACACTTATAAATAGCATTACATGAACTGAAAAGGTTGTATTTATATATTTAGGAAGGGGTGTGTGTGTGTGTGTGTGTGTGTGTGTGTGTGTGTAAACAATTAAAGAAAAAGAAGTCATGAATTTGAAAGAGATCAAATGGCCTATACACACATGGGAGAGGCTGGAAGGAGGAAAAGGAAAGGGGAAATGAAGTAGGTGTGTTTTAATTTAAAATAATAAAAAAAATAAATTTTTAAAATTAAAAATGGGTTCTTCTCTCACACAAGCCATCCCAAGCACAGTTCCCCTTTCTCCACCCCTCCCTTTCACCTCCCCTACCACCCAACCCCCAGATCCACTACCCTCTTCAGAAAATAGTGGGTTCCAAGAGACGACAGCCAAACCAAACAAAACAGGTTTGCCTACAAGCCCTCATATCGAGGCTGAACAAGGAAAACCAGCAGGAGGAAAAGGTCTCAAAAGCAGGTAACAGAGTCAAAGGTACCCCTACTCACTTCTAAGAGTCTCACAGAAACACCAAGCTAACAACTATAGCACATACACAGAAGACACAGAGGACCTGGTGCAGATCCATGCAGGCCCAGTGCTTGCCTCTTTGGTCTCTGTGAGTCCATATGAGCCCTGCCTAGTGGATTTAGTGGAACGTGTTCTTCTGGTGGGGTTCCCCAATCTCTGAGGGAAGGGACCCGATGGAGATCTCCAATTTAGATTCTCTGCTTCCATTTGCTGCCCGAGGAAACCTTTCTAATAATGATTAGACAAAGCACTGATCTATGTGTATAGTAGAATATCATTAGAAATCATTTCATTTGGAAATGGACAGGATTGACTGGCAGGGTTGGGAACATGAGAGTGGGGAAAGAGGGGAGGATAGGAGGAGAAGAAGAGGGAAAAGGGGGAAGAGGAGAACTTGAGGGAATGGGATGGTCGAGATGGAGGAAGGACAGAGATGGGAGCAAGGAGAGAGAGATCCTGATTGAGGGGGCCATTATAGGGTTAGCAGAAACCTGGCTCTAGAGAAATTCCCAAGAATTCAAAAGGATGACTCCACCTAGGACCCTGGGCAATAGAGGAGAGGGGGCCCGATCTTGACTTGCCCTGTAGTCAGACTGATGATTATCTTAAATATCACCATAGAGTCTTCATCCAGCAACTGATGGAGGCGGAGGCAGACCCACATCAGAGCACTGGACTGAGCTCCCAAAGCCCAGTTGAAGAGTGGAAGGAATGAGAACATGAGCAAGGAGGTCAGGAGCATGATGGATTCACCCACTGACACAGTTTGCCTGAGCTAATGGGAGCTCACCAACTCCAATACTGGGAAGGAATAAGCATAGGACCAAACTAGTCCCTCTGAATGTGGTTGACAGTTGCATGGATCGGTCAGACTGAGGAACCACTGGCAGTGGCACCAGGATTTATCCCTACTTCATGTACTGGCTTTTTGGGATCCTAGTCTCTTTGGATGTATACATTGCTCAGCCTAGGTATAGTAGGGAGGGCCTTGGCCCTTCCACAAGGCAATGTGCCTTATCCTCTCTAAAAATTAGATGGGGGTGGGGTGGGAGGGTGTGTTGAGGGAATGGGAGGAAGGGAGAAAGTGGTACTTAGATTGGTATTTTTTTAAATCTAGTAAATAAATAAAAAAGAAATCATTTCATTGATTTTTTAGTTTAATGAAATAAAATTAGATTCTCTACATGGGTTGGTAGAGTGATTTCAAAGCTTCACTGTTCCAATGATTCATATCAGAGTCTTTTATGAAATGCAAATATTGAGTCAGGTGCCCAAAGTAGGGCCGAAGAGTTTGCATTTCTACCAAGTTCTCAAGCAAGGGCGTGCGGCTGCTGTTGCCCACAATTTCTGTGCCACTTGTCCATGGAATTTTACCTAAGATAGACAGGAATAAGAGTGTAGTTCGTGTTCATGCGCTTCTTTCCACACCTAAACTTGCATGAGGTCATAATTCAGCTCAGTATACCTATCGCAACCTTCGGAATCCTTCTGCTTTTGTCTTATCTTTCTGTAGTGTCAAAGAAGAAACCTGGAAGGTTAACATTTCTTTGTTGTTGTTGTTGCTATTTTTATGTTTTATTTTTTTAAAACAATTTTTTTTTATTTTACACACCAATCCCAGTTGCCTCTCCCTCCCCTCTTCCCACTTCCTCAACTTCCCTCCCCACTCCACTCCCCATCTATTCCTCAGAGAGGGTGCAGCCTCCCATGGGGAGTCACACTTGTATATCTATATAACATAATCCATTCATAATCAGAGACTGGCATGGAGATAGCCAATGTGCATAAATGAAAAATAACATCGTGCCATTACATTTTATGGGCAATCTTGATAAAGGTCTTAAAGTATGGGAACAAGTCCTCTGTATGACTAACTGCATGTGGCATTGTCAGGAAAACACTCAGCAGTGCCTCTCGGAGAAGCAGCACAGCAACCAAACAAGAAGAACTAAAAAGTGTAAAGCTGCTGATACTGCAGCAGCCCAGATGTTATCGAAGGACCTAATATCCACGCCACACTTCCCAGCTCATCCGAAGGCATCTCTTCACACTCAGCTCTCGCCAAGACAGCAGCATCACTGTTCCATTGGCCACGGCCTTGCTTTAACCGCTCGTTACTTTCATTTCAACCTAGTTGCCTAACGGAGGTAAGTGGAGGGGTCTTGTCTATCACCCAGACAACTTCGAGATGGTTCACAACACCTGCAGACAGAGAAGGTCTCCCTGAGTCATCCATCGACTGTCACTTCCTCACTTTACATCCTTGTGGCTCCCTATAACTTAATGTCCAGACCTGCCGGGTGAGCACACATGACTCATTGTGATCGAGCCCCATCTGTTTCCGACATTCATTCCTTCCATTACCTCACACTCACCTCTCACTAGGGCGCGCTGAGCAGAACACAGCCCTACTATTGTGTCAAGGTGTTTCACACTTCCATACCTTCCCTTGCGCTTGTTTTAATTGGAAGCCCTCCCCTTTCTCATCTACCCCCTCCTCCCAAGATTTCTTTCCAGTGCACCTCATCAGTTTGCCAACCAACAGTTCCAGCAGTATTCTAGAAGACCCAGCAGGTCCATGAAGCCTTCCATTTGGATAGTCAAGGGAACTACAGGAGGAAAAAGAAAGCCGTGAAGACCAACTCTAGAGAAACATAAGTTCCGAACACACCCACTGTGATGACCAATCTTAATTGTCCACTTGGTAGGATTTGGAATCATCTACACTACAAACTCGGGGCATATTTATGACAAGGTTTCCAGAGAGTTCTGAGGGAAGGAAGATCTTCCTTAATGTTGGTGACACCCATTCCTCAAATGGCATGGCAAAATAAAATCTTCCTTCTTTAAGTGACTTTTACCAGGTATTGTATGACAGCAACAAGAAAAGAAGCTAGTGTATTCACAGACTTCAAAACATAAGAAGGTAGTTTAAATCATCAAAGATAACAAAACCCGCCTAGTCTAAGAACTATATGGGAGACCATTGAGGAAAGACACCGAAACTAATGTTATCTGCTAACTAAAAACTCTGACTTTATTTTCTGGAGTCCTAGGAAGGGAGATGTGGGGAAAAGAGGGTTTAGAAACTTCCCACTTGAGGATCATTGCAAGAAATGAAAGTATGACCCATTTTTTTTCTAAAGAACTTGAGGATCTAGGACCTATAAAGAGGATTCTCACATAACAAAGATTAGAACTAAGTAGGAGATAGTGGGTTAAAGACTAGGAGCACAGAGGATAGGGTGGCACAGAAGATAAGATCAAGATAAAATTGAGAAGACTAAATTGAGTGGTGATGCTAGACACCTTTAATCCCAGCATTCAGAAGGTAGAGGTAGGTAGATCTCTGGGTTTAAGGCCAGCCTGGTCTACAGAGCAAGTCCCAGGACAGCCAAGGCTACCCTGAGCAACCTTGTCTCTAAAACACAAAAACCAAGCAAACACACACAAAATTGAGAAGACTAGCAAAGGAGTGGCATTGAGAAGAGTCGAAGACCAGGCATCTTCATTGTGATGAAAGGGCCTCTTACGCTGTTCCACATTACATTCTGAAAGTGCCGGGAAAGCAGTTTTCTTCCTAACGAGCAACAGTAAAGGATCCATAGGGAATCACAAATAAACTGATGCTAAAATCACACAAAATAATGAACTGAATCCCATATGTAGTAGAGCCACAACAGGAAGGTTTGCCCACAAGACTGAAGAACAAACATCTCCAAATTACCTTAAAAAATTAATGAAACTATAGAACGCATAACACAACCTGTTAGAATATCAGAACTTGGGTGCTAATTAGAGAAAATGACTATTTGAAAATAAAGATTAAAAAATTCAAAAATGGATTTAAAACAAAAAGGGAAATCTATTTCTTGAATGTTAAAAAGAATGTAAAATCAAATAAGCAAAAGAATAAATCTTCAATGAAGTAAAGAAAAGAGACTTTTACACATAGCAAAAATAATAAAGATGGATTAAAATATATTCAAGATTGGGTCATGGATATAGATGACACATAAAGATCTGGCATAAATACAATAGCAGCCTCTGAAGAAGAAAACAAAAGCAACAGACAGAATAGATACAAGATAATTCAAAGACATTTCTCTATAGTAGAACTGGAAACTAAATATTGAGAGAGAAAACCACAAAACTGTGAGGTAAATATATCGTGACCAATGTTAAAAGACAACAAAAATATTTGAAAAGGATAAAGGATAAATGATTAATTCTTAATAGGAGATAAATATGATAGAGATAGATAGATAGATAGATAGATAGATAGATAGATAGATAGATGATAGATGATAGAGATATACTGATAATTAGATGCATAGGTAGATAGATAGATAGATAGATAGATAGATAGATAGATAGATAGATATAGATAGTAGATATTGGGCATCCAAGTCTCCCCCAAATGGGTAGAAAAATTGATTGTGATCAGGCACTTTAGCAATAAATATAATGACTATAACAGTTTTACACTCTTTTCCTTTATATAAATAAATTTATTTATATATTTTACATTTGCACTATCTAATAAAGAAAAATATGAACAGATAACTTTTTAAAAATACAAGCAAAGCTAAATGCTTTTACAAATATACAAGTATTTAGTGGATCCAATTCCTGAAGACTTTTTCTAAAGAATCTAGCAAGGGTCATTTTCATGTAACAAAACTGAGTGGCACCCTTTAAAATATGGACTAATGAAAGAATTCAGTGTTTTCCTGTAGAAACAAGGCTGACGGGAATAAGAATAAAATAGCTGTATACTATAAAGATACAGACACATTACAAGTATCAAAAGCAGAATCAATTAAACAGGGACTCATTGAATCTTTGAGGATGTAACAAAAATATGCTGATTGAGAGAAAGCAAGAAGGAAAATGAAGTCACGTTGTGTTGTGTTAGTGCTCTTATAAGTATACAACAGCCAAAAAGGAGAAGAGGGAGGAATTTATACAGAAGTGTCCATGCAGATGTCATCATTAAACTAAATTTGCAACCTTTAAATGCCATTAATATGTTGAAATGCTTGATTTGCTTAGGGGTAAAAGAAGTCTTAGAGATGAGTAAGACAATAGATATTCTTTGATTACATGCTACTTCGAAAATTTCATTTTCAACCAGGCAGGTTCCTATAATTCTTGCACTCAAGGAGGCTGAATTAGACAGCCTAGGATACATAGAGAGACCCTGTCAAAAATATTGATATAAAGATTTTGCATAATTACAACCAGGCGTAAATCATTCATGTTTATATGGGGGCAGTGTGCATGCATAATATATGCAAGTGAGTATGCAGTGCACATGCAGCAGCCAGAGCAGGGTGTAATATGTCTTCCTCTACAGTGTCTGCATTATTGCTTTGAGGCAGGGCCTCACATTCACCTGGAAGTTCACCATCATGACACAGCTGTCTGATCAGGAAGCTCTGAGTCCACCTGTCTCCTCTTACAAGAGTTGGGATCACAACTACATATAGCCATACCAAGCTTTCTACTTGGGTGGTAAAGATTCAAATTTGGGTCCTCATGGTGACAGAGTGAGCACCCACTGAGTTATCTATCACTCTAGCTCCAACAAGCTTAACCTATGAAATACAGTCTCTAAAAAGTGCAAACTAGTCTTGTAAAACTGACCAATATACACCCCAGTTCAAGTGACTTTTAAAATGCTGCAATGTGATTGCAAATCTCCAGGATGAAAAGAGTAAGATAAAAATAAAACTCAAGTTACACTGGAGTGGGAAATTACCATTACTGAGTGTGCTAGCATTGCTATTCTGCCACTGTTGAACCACCAGTAGGTTCAGCTAGTAAGAATTATGGTGTCGCTAAAATCTGAGTTGTAAAATATGAAGTAAGTAGTTTGGAGCTGTGTCTTTGAATTTGTACTTTGACCATCAGTATGGCCTCACAATTATTTTTCTTGTTGAAAATGTCTTCTAACCTTAGCTTCCAAAGTATCTAGAAACAATGACTGACCAGACATAATGAATGCTTCTGTCCCTAAGAATGTGAACTCTAAATTAGGTATGTCACCAGAAGAATACAAAAGACACACACACACAAAAAAAAAAGAATTCCTAAGTAAATTATGGAGCCCAACAATCCTTGGGGAATTCTCTGAGGCCAAGACTGTGTCTTCGCTGGAAAATGTTGATGCTATCCCTCAGTGAAGTAGTGAGTTCAGCTGAGCAGCCCTCACAGTTGAAGGAGTGGAGTCTGTGCCTCAGAAGCGCCCACAGCAAGGGGACCAAATTCTCATTCACATCTCAGACCTACTGATTAGAAACTCTGAGGTCAGTACAGCAATCCCGGGTCTAACAAGTCCTCGATAACGTTGATGAAGACTGAAGTTCGGAAACCACTGGGCAATGATTGTCAATGGCTCTTGACATCAGCGAGCGAGGCTCAGCCAGACTTCAATTCCTTTTGACAGATGTGCATACCAACAACTTCTGAAGTTATCCTGCCCTCTGCCAAAACCAAAAGTGAACTGAGTCGCATTAGACTTTAGTCTTAACCGTCAAGTTACAGAAAATAGAGAAAAACAAAAACTTAATCTAGAAAAACTAAAGTAAAGGAATTTTTTTAGTTCTAAACAACATAGATGCTTCCCACACACACACAAATAAATTTGAAAAAACAATTACTCACAAGGAAAGAAACTAAAGAGTAGAAGAAATTATCCATATATCAAATATATTGGTCATACTTGATAGAAACTCAAACAAAGAGGCTAGAAATAGAATATTTATTTTACAAATGTATAATTTTGAACATAATATTGGAGATCATTCCTTGCTGCTTGGGAGTGTGTGATGTTCTTAATATTGGTAAAATTATGTCATTTAGACAATTCCCGATCAATCCAAGGGGAGAGGTGTGGAAATGAGTTAAGGAGAATTATTTTTGAGCTGGTAAAATTACAATTGAAACAGAGTGATGCTTATTTATTGTTTCTTATGTTCTTTCTATTTTTCCACTTAGGTTTTTTTCAAAAATAAGAAGTTTCACATCAAGCATCATGCCCCCCAAAACCCTTTCCTTGGCTCACTTTCAATTGAAGTGGATACCCTTTGTTAAAGCTTCCACCTGAATCCATGTAGAAGGCCCCCACTTGGTTCTACCCTTTAAGGGAAGGACTGTGTTTTAATCATTTCTTAATCCAAGGCCACCACAGTGCTTGAACAGAACATCATCAAATAAGAAACCAAAATCACACTTACCAGGTAACTAATGAGGGTCCAATAAAGAATGCTTTTCAAGGCTAGCAAGAGGGCTTCAAAAATAAAAATAAAACAGGGGGTGGAGAAGACCATGGACTGATAACAAAAGGAAATCATTCTCTGCTTCTGACCAATGAGGGCAGGGATAGAAGATATAGGCCTACTTGAGAACTTCAGCTTTGAGAGGGGGCCATTTGCTGTGCCAGAGGACTTTGTTAAACAACAGCCCTGGAGACCTGTGAGGGGAGGAAGCTGGGGAATATGTACATTGCAAAAAAAAAAATATGTACAAACACTATGCTGGGCACTCCTATTGACTGACTCCAAGAGAAAACAAGAGTGGCTGTAAATAGAGCCAATATAAAAATGATGGGCAGAAAGTGGGACGAAATGTGAGGAAACCTATTGCATCAGTAACAAGAATTTTGAGCAAAAGAATGATGCTTCGAAGCAACTAAGATCCAGAGGCAAAAGCAAATGACAGCTTAGAAAAGCATCCAGGAATGATGTTAATAGTTGACACTGTGACATAAAAACAGTAGCTTTCCTACCAGATTTGCAGACTGAAACATTTCTAACCACCAGGCATAAAATGTTTGGGCTGTCTGCACATGGGTGCACACTCAAGCGATGAGTTTGTGCACATGAGCATGGGCCACTCAGAAAGGTGTGTTCATGTGGTTGTAGCACATGTATGTGTGCATATAGGTATTAAGTACACACACACGTGTACATGTGTCCATGGATGTTTTATGCAAATGTAGAGAGGATGTGTGTTCTGTGATATCTTTATCAGATGATTCTTCTGTCAATCCACAGAGAAAAGGTTTTAAAAATCAGTTCTTGGTGTCAAATTATTAAGATGGCCACAAATATTTCTATCAGTCATGGGAAAGAAGCGTCTTCAGTTTTTCGACACTTGTTCATCTTTAATGAAGAAATGTTACTTGTATGCATACTGCATCAGCTCCAGTTGTATTATTAAGCAGCATGCTAATATTAGCATATCAGTGTAAATATACCTGCAATTGTCAGTTAACCTCATGCTATTATTTTTAGGCTGCCTGCGGCAGTGCATCAGCACTGTCAGAAGGAAAAATAACAGAGCAAAAGGCAGTTTCCTATTCCTTTCCACGAGCCAAGACACAACGGGCTCGTTATCAACATGTGGTTGCCTACAGCTCAATATTTATGCATCTTTACCCCTTCAATAACCCCCGTGCAGCTGAGTAATTCAGCAAAATGTAAACATGTGTTTCCCCCAGGAAGGATATGCGACAACCAAATGAGACTTTGCTTCGCCACCCCTCACCCTGTCTCTCCACTTCTCTTTTGAAATAACTAAGGAAGGCTGATAGTTTCTGGGCACAACTGTGAGGAAGATGGCCTTTTCCTGGAGATCTCTGTGTTGCTTTGACCACAACAGCTCAAGATGAAGCCTTTGTTATGTTTTGATGTTTGAAATACTCACCTCAAAAAGGATCCTCACACAGGTCCTCAGCCTGGCAATACCTAACATCCATAGGAACTAAGGATAATTTTTTACTATAGAAAATATAAGTCCCCATGCTTTGAGTGATATTTGTTCTGCAACCACATTGCTCTATTGTTTCATTTTCCTAGTAGGAGTGACTTACATTGCAGATAACAGCCTTATGGTGATGACTCTGCAGATCTAACCTTAAAGCAGTAGTAACCACACCAAGAGGTGACAGTAAAACTGTATTGTCCAGTATGTGTACAAACATGGCTTAGCATCATACTGGTTGGGTGGAGAGCACATATTCTTGCTTAGCAGAGGTCATAGCTTTGCATTGGTACATAAGTACCTCACGCTCTTTTAAACAGAGGAGAATTCAGTTATGGTTTTCATTAATTTTTAATTTTTTTATTCTGGGGAATTTCATACATGTATGTAATAAAATATGATTGGCTATGCACATGTGGTTTTCATTCTTAACAGCAACCAAAAGACATAGGAGCTAAGCCAATGACTTCTGCCATCGTGACCACAAATGTCCAACCAGCTGAACGGCCTAATGCATCTGAGTTCTTGATACAACCGTGAAGCAGGATGGTAGGCTCAGAAGAGCGTACGCTCATGTGGAAAAGCCACTAAACATCCATGAGTCTTCCCTTTGGTAAACTAATTATTTCTTCTCTGAGGACATATTGGGAAGACCAAATGATGCGATGTTTGCAATAGCTTCACCCATGCTGGCGATCAAGTAAGGAAGTCCCCTACCTCCTATTTAATTGCTCTCTCAGCTATGTCAGAGCAGCTCCAGACTGGACAATACAAGACTCGTGACCTACTTCAGATTCTGTCCCCGTTTTCTCATTTGTCTTTTCTTTCCAGCATTTTCCATTCTTCAACCCTATTTGAACTACCAATTTTTTAAGACTCCCCAATTTAAAGGTACTCAAAGACAAAAATGTTTCAGGAGAATTCGTCTTAACCTTAAATGTGAATCTGTTTCTAATCATCTTTAGGGTTAAAGGTAGAGAAACCACAAACATGAAGCAAGGCCAAGAATTAACCTCAAGATTGGGGACCTGAAAACACCAATGATGTCAGTGTCAACCGGTGTAGTCCCTGTGCAGAGACCCTATTATGACCAACGGTGGGCAGTCTCTGGACCTTTGTATAAGGGGACACATGGAAAACGGCAAAGTCCTGCTTTGCAAAGTCCTCATTTGCAAGCATTTTCTCTTACAATCAATTGGAAATTTATAAAAAAATAATTAAAAACAGCCAAATGCTATATCAACAAAAAGCATACAGAATCAGAAGTCTACTCTGAGTCTTCTTTCTCAATTTGATTTTGTAACTTGCCTTCTTTTGAATTTCTTTACCTTTCCATCTGTAAGCCATATACTGCTCCCCAGTACTGGTCTCAGCTCGACATCTAACTCAGTCCTCAGATCCATCAGCCACAGACTCAGCACTCACTGACAATGATCCCCTTTTAATTAAGACCAGTTGAGGGTCTGAGCAGCAGCCTCATCCAGAGGCTGAAAAATAGGGAGACTTTCCTGTTGGAAAGCACAGGTCTTGACTCCCTCCAGGTCCTGGTTATCTTTCTGAGGCTCCAGTGTCATGGAAAAGCCCATCCCCTCTGGCCCTTGGCTTCAGACTATCCTATGGCCTTGGCCACCTGTCTTTCTAGGCTTCAAGTTTGTTATCCGGGAAGATAACAACATAAACATACACATGAAGGTGTGTGGAAACCCACAGTCTCAGTGGGGTCCAAATTAGAATCATGGAGCTTTTCTCCATCTTCGGGAGAAGTAGCATCACCTTCCCAGGTCAAGATCGTGAAATCTTATCTTGGGCAAAGCAGTCAAAGTGCTGCCCTAGTGCCACAGTACCGCTACCTGACTGTGTCTGACCTTACTATTACTGAAGTCAGGCTTAAAATGCTGATTTCTAGTCCGCCATTAGGAAAATTTCCACTCTGCAAATAGCCTTCCTGCTATATGAGTAAGCAAAGAATTCAAAGTGCCAGCAAGGCCCCAGCAAAGCCCTTCTGAGCTGCTATCGTCCATACACAGATGCTAAAGGCTGTTGAAGCTTTGTCTGCAGAACCTGATACATCAGAAGCAGCACAGAGTTCCCACAGCGCAGGTAGAACACAGCCCTGTCGCCCTGAATACCAATGACTTCCTCAAGTGGAAGACTACTTGGGGGAGGGGTGAAACAAGGAAAGAAGGAACCTCCCTGCATCACAGGGACAAACTCCTGCCCCTCAGAGGAGAGGCATTTCCAAGCCTGTATGTCAGTCAGTCAAGGTAGTTTAAAATACCTGGTCTCCTAAGGCCAGGGTGTCATTATAGATTTAGCACTACTAGGGGCCTCTCTTTGTCACACAATGAAGCAATATGGCTAATTAACGCTCACTAGGGAGCCTGAGATAATGATGCCTCTCTCTTCCTAGAGCCAATTACCCCAAATATTCAGATTACCTACCTACTATTTCACTGAAAGAAGTGTCTCTGGGATTTTTTTTAAACTTGGGCATTATGTATCATGTAACGTCACATTTTGTGATGTTGTGTCACAGGTTGACAGCTTACAATGAGGGACATGCTGAATATATTGGGTAGTTAATACCTGCCTGAAATAACAAGGCAACCAACTTTGCAAAGAAAGAAACTCTGAGAACTGTCTGCCATACGTCCTGAGCTATCTGCAGAAAAGACTGTGGCCTATTCACCCCACCAACCACTGTGTGTCACTGTTGATTCTTGGAAAGGTGCATGGAAGCATATTTGTCCACAGAGATGTAAACAGTTCATGGGGCTTATTGCAAAATCCTTAATGGGCATGCACGCGCAGTGTCTATTTCAGTACTGCTATACTGATCTTAGCCATGTAAGGGTTCATCTTCCAGAGTGAGGGTAGGGTAATGGGAAGAAAGGACAGGGGTTTGGTGAAGTCAAGTTCCCTTTTGGTATGTTCTTCTGTAATGTATCCATTCAAGAAACATTCATAAGACCCCAACTATGACTCTAAGAAATAGAAGAGAGGGTGTCCAAACTGACCTTGCCCTGTAGTCAGATTGATGAATGTCTTAAATGTCACCATACAACCTTCATCCAGCAACTGATGGAAACAGAAGCAGAGACCCGCAGTGGAGCACTGGGCTGAGCTCCCAAAGTCCAGTTGAAGAGTGGGAGGAGTGAGAATATGAGCAAAGAGGTCAAGACCATGATGGGGACACCCACTGAAACAGTTTACTTGAGCTAATGGGAGCTCACTAACTCCAGCTAGACAGGGAAGGAACCAGCATAGGACCAAACTAGACCCTCTGAATGTGGGTGACAGTTGTATGGCTGGAACAGACTGTAGGACCACTGGCCATGGGGCCATGATTTATCCCTACTGCTTGTACTGGCTTTTTGGGAACCCATTCTCTTTGGGTGGATACCTCGTTCAGCTTACATATAGTAAGGAGGGCCTTGGACCTTCCCCCAAATCAATGTACTTCACCCTTTCTGAGGAGTGGATGGAGGATATGGTGGTGTGAGGTGGGGGTGTGGTGGTGGGAGTTCGGTGAAGGGGATAGGATGAGAGGAGGAAGTGGGAACTGGAATTGCTATGTAAAATGAAAAAAGACTGTTTTCTTTTTAAAAAAAATAAAAGAAAGAGAAACATTCACTACAGCTGCATTCTCTAAACATTCTCTAGAGCTGCATTCTCTACACATATTCTGTTACGGGAAGGTGGGATTTACAAAAGCTCCTCTTCCATGCACAGCATGATCCTGCTTTGGAACCTTTGCACTAATAGCACTTGCTTGGATGCTCACCCCTAGAATACCTTCTTGATGAATTTTCTTATGAGTTATAAAAATTAAATAAAGTAAACCTTGGGCCATCCAAAAGAAAGGGAATAACCCCATCTTTAAAATTTTTGATTGTATATGTTTTTGTTTATTTGTATGTGTGTCCATGTGTGCATCTGTCTTCCATGGTTTACAGGTGGAAGGTAGGGGGCACCTTCCAGAAGTAGCTTTTTTCTTACATCACGTGGGCCCCAGGGATCAAACTCAAAGCTGGCATGCCAGCAGGAATTTTTACCCATGAATGAAGCCTGTCTCTATTTTTAATATACTCCCAAATCTCTCACGCTAATGATGCCTACCCTGTTTTATCTAAAATCCGACCCTTTCTTTACTTCCGGCAGTCCTCATTCTATTTTCCCCAAAGGGAAAACAATAAGGCGTGTCTCCCTTTAGTGGAGTTAAATGACAAGGAGGGCGCACAATGATGTGGTCAGGGTGAAGGTCCTGGAAGCCACTTCCTCAGTGGTCCCCACATGTCATTTACCTGTTCACAGCTTTCAGTGCCACCCTTTTCTCTCCTCGATAAAAACCAATCTATCAGACCAAAACCAGGAATCTCGTAGTTCTTCCTATGGTCCAGCTTCAGTTTCTGTTCTCAACCCCTTCCACCCCAGTTCCCACAGTTTCACCAATGCACCCCTCAAACCCTGTCATCCAGCCATTCTTACACCCTTCTGAAACCTAAGCATGGATGGCCTCTCTCAATGCTGTTCATTGTCTGTCTAGACTAAGAAGTCCTCTCTAAAAATGCTCCTAACACTGAACCTCTCCCATTTGTCTCTGTTCTTCTTGCACAGAATGAAATGTATTATCCGTAGCGCCATCCTAGGAACTACACTCATTCTTTCTAGAGCCATGTCGTATTTGACTTTCTCTCCCAAGCTCTTAATACAGAGGCTTGATGCTGCAGACCTAGAATGTCCACCTATGAAGGGGCTGAACGAACCCAGCAGGTAGGTGTCTGGTGTCTGACTTGCTCTTAATCCAGCAAGTAGGTGTCTGGTGTCTGACTTGCTCTTAATCGCCATGAGAACTTTCTAAACATGATGCCCTTCCACTGACTACTTTTGTGAATATTCAATTTGAATCCTCAGTTTGCACCAAATTACATCTTATTTTATAAAATAGTTGGGCAATGCACTAAATAAATTTTGGAAATATTATATGCAGAGCACTAATCTTATTACATGGGTGAAAGGAAGGTCAAGATGAAAACTATAACTTTAATGAGCTTATGATCTACTAAGGAAGACAGAGATATATGAACAAGCAGCCAGCTCTCCTTTAGGAAAATATATCATTATAATACCATTAGAAAACAGTTGACAGGGTTGCAAAGGAGACAATAGAAAAAGAAAAGAGTGGGACTTTTAGGTGATCTATGGGAGTGAGATTGCATTGGGGTAGGACTGCAGTGTCCCACATAGCTAATGGGTACAGGCTGTGGACAGAACTACAGAACCAAAAAGACAGGAAAGGCTTGAGATTGAGGTTGGGGAAAGGCACAGGAAGGTCCCAGATCTAAGGCAGCAGGTGAGGTTAGAAGCCCATTGTAAAAGCTAGGAAGGGTTGGGATGGAGTGGGGTAGTGAAGTGGATTGTACTAAAATGTATGGCTGAGACCCAGCATGAAGAAGGAAGGCATGATGGGAGCAGGGATAAGTCCAGGAATTCAAGCAGGAGTCTTGGAAGAACAGTTTAGGGCAGAAGACATGATTTCTCCATCTTGACATCATTAGCTGAGTTGTGAGGCACCCAGACATTGACAAAAAGGGCAGATGGTGTGAGCAATTAGTGCTTCTTTAGGTCAGTCTATGATCAGGCTATAATCAGGAAAGAGTATTGAATTGTTGCTAATACAAATAAAATTACAGAAATTTTATAGAAATAATTCCCCCTTTTCTATTTCCTTAGTGCAAATTCTTATAGTGGATCACTATCTTTTATAAAGATTTATCTAATCCTCTATCTTTTCCTTTGGAGTCAGGAAAACATATTCCACATCAGCACCCAGAAATCTTGACATTTGTTTTGCTCTTCTCTTTGTTCTAAAAATTCCAATGAAACGCATTCCTATGAGGATCCCCATATATAGTATTTGCTTTAATAATTTTGTGGCAAGATCATAGTGTCTCAGCCAATGCTTTCAGAATAGTTTCTAAGACATTGAGATATCATTGCTTCCAAATCTCATTGATGTACGCCAAGTCTGACTCAGGCTAGCAAGAATGAAGTCTACAGAAACAGTTGATTTTTCTACTAAATCCATGTCACTACTATGCTATTAAATATAAAGACATGAATTGCTATGAATCAAGTTTAAATGTGGGATTTGCAAGTTTGCATATTTCTGTTGACACCATAAATATAAGTGAGAAGCCATAAATAGTCTTCCTTGCCTTTGGCAAACCTTGGTGTATTCAACAAGTATATCTGTGTATCTTCCTCTAGTGGCTGTAAAGGCAGCCTCTTATGAGCAAGGGGCCATCAGTGAGGATAAAGAGTAATTCCTACTTGCTTTGGCTACAGTGAAATCTGTTGACTGATGAAAATCTCAGTTTTAAACATGGATTCAATAAAGACTCATGCAAATTGTGTTAAGTGCTTTACATATGCATGTTGTTGGGTCCATCTGTAGTTTTAAAAATATATTCTATATCTTTTCGATATCTTCATTCTTAGTTCATCAAAATAGTGTTTTGCCTGTCATTGTTATTGTTTGGAAAAAATGGGCTTTTGTAGAGCTTTCTCATTACCTTCTGTAAAAGCATGAAGAGAAACATTTATGAAAGGCTTTACTCTTATTCAAAATCTCTAAACAAAAGCATTTGCGAGACTTTACAAGCCTCCAGAGCATGTCCTATTGGCCTTGAAACAAGATGATTTAAAGTGAAGAAACATCTCATGTACCGCTAGGAATATCTCTGGACCCCAGGAAGGATTATGTTGTTCATGTGCAAGGTGACTAGCCCTTGATATCCTACAAATCTGAGAGTCATTTCAATGTCACTCACTGTATGATGGCCATCATTCTAGTGTAGACAATGGAAAACCAAAACACAGGCCCTTTTCTTAGGACAGCACTTTGACCAGATAACCCTCTGCTCTTCTATCTAACCAGCTGGCTCCAATCTTCAGACAAAATAGCACCTCTTTAATGAAGTGAAATAAGAGGAAGAAGACAGACACTTCCAGAAGCAGAATTATCCCTTTAATGAGAAGAAATAAAGGAAGCCAGTCTCCCTGTAGGAGTGGAGAATCTGCACACATGGCACAGGGGATTCGGGAGGGTGGAGGGTCTAGAACACTGAAAGGGGAACTTTGAGAATGGATGATTCTATCTGCAGGTCAGGTCCTCTGCAGTCTCAAAGTGGTCGATACCAAGGGAGACGGGGAAGCTGATTTTCCTAGCAGAAGCTTCCTTTATCTCACAACCACAGGTATTGTCAATACAGTCAAAGTTCCTGTCCAGAGGTTGTCAGCCCACCTGAGGCTTTTACGTCATTAACCCTTTACTTACTAGCAATTTAGAAGCCAGACTGTAGAATGGAAGTAAAGGAAAATTTTGATTTCTCATTAGGAATCTACCCTTGGTGTCTACTCCCTAAACAAAGAGAAAAAAAATAAGCTCAGTATGTTTTTCTTTTTGTGTGAACTATTGATATGCCTTTTACAGTGCATTCTTAAATCCATATAAAAACTAGATAATTCTCTCTCTCTCTTTCTCTCTCTCTCTGTCTCTGTCTCTGTCTCTCTCTCTCTCTCTCTCTGTGTGTGTGTGTGTGTGTGTGTGTGTGTGTGTGTGTGATGCACCCTCATGCATATATGTCTGTGTTCATGTATACCCATATGCATGCTTGCAGAGGTCAGAGGGAAATGTCTGATCTCCTGCCTATCACTCTCCACCTTAGTCCTCTGAGACAGGGTGTCTGCCTCAACTTAAAGTTTGCCATGCAGGCTCACTGGCAGTCAGCAAGCTCAGAGGTCCTTCTGTCTACTCCTCCTACCCCAAAGACTGGGGTTACAGGTGCATGTAGGCTTACTTAACTCTTTTCCAAGGCTGCTAAGGAATCACACTCTGACCCTAACACATGAACAGCAAGAAATTTTATTCACCGAGCCTTCTCTCTGGCTGGTGTGTTTCATCTGTACAGGATATAAATGCGATGTATGTGAAAGGAGTTCTCGTTTCATGACATTGTTGACTCTCCACACTACTCCAGAGCTCCACTGCAGCAAGGTTATGAATGAGGAATTAAGTTTCTTGTCCTCTCAGGAAACTGGAAAGGTCAGCGATTTGACAAAACCATGTGCACTACTTTAATTGTTGCTCCTCAAGAACAGGCTTATGAAATACTAGCTCCGCCCTTAGAAATGGTCTGATGCCTACTATCTCGTGAGTTTTAAGACACAAATGCAGTGCCAACAGCATCTCTATCCCTGGACCACAGTTATGGTCATGGGCTCCTGAACTCAGATTCTCAGGCTTACTTCTTGCTTTTCTACATCAATGCTTGGTGCAGAGCTAGAGGCCTCCCTGACATGTCATCTCTTTATTCTCATTCTGAAAGTTGTTACCAGACCCAGCGTAGTCTCCTCTTCAGTACTTCCAACAATTCTGGTAACTATACAACCTACAATATGCAATAAACTAAAACAATTTTCATAACTTTAGTAAATTTAGTAACTAGATCCCAATATATTTTCCTCTGGCTTACCCATGCTGCAGGAGGTTTCAAATGTTGTAGCTGAACCCCAGTGGAATCCGATGTTTGATTAGAAGAGGACACAAAATTATGAGGGGAGTCATCTGTTGTAAAAGTTGAGTTGAATCTTACTCTAATGCTTTCAGTCGTGGTACAGTCATTACTCTAGCCAGCCGTCCCCAACTGCCTGGCGTCACCCTTCTTCCTTCTACCTAAATTAATCCATACATCCTATTGAATCAGCCTTTGAAAATAATCTATTATGACTATTTCTGATCCCAGTCTTCTGTATTTCACAACAAGTCTCCTCACTGGTTACTTTGTCTCCAATATCTCCACATTGATAAGATATAGCTCATGGTAAGTTTGTTAAAACAGAAAATTTAGAATTCATTAAAAATTTTAACTTTCTAAACTTCATGAACATTATAGTAAATGCACCTTTAAGACATAAATACCAATGAATCCCAAGACTGGAGAGATGGCTCAGTGATTATGAACACTTGTTGCTCTTGCCCAGAACCTGGATTCAGTTCCCAATGCCTACATGGCTACTAAACAACCATCTATAATTCCCGTTTCAGATCTGATGCCCTCTCCTGGAAAAACATTCAAACACATAAAATAAAATGAATCTTAAAATAAACATAAATCTCAAGGGAAAAGATACTAGTTTAAGTGGCAAACAATTAAATGTCAAAAACTAGGAGAAAAAGGGAGAAGTGATAAATGGCAGGGAAACCTAACAGCTTATTTCTCTTGCAGAAGTAGGGAAACCTAAAGCCAGTCGATTTCACAATGCAGAACTAAAACATTCTGAATTCCACAGTATAATGTTCCTCTGGAAGAGTGCTAAAGGCAACATCAGGTGTAGCAGGACAGTGAGCCGCTATTCTTCCCAGCCACCAATAGCTTACACCTGCAAAGTTCCAGCATGCCCATCTCTGGTGGCGGATCCATGGCATCACTCTCTTCCTCCTCTTCCCAGCATTTCATTTTGTTTTCCCCGCCTAGCTCAGTTCCCCTACAGTTCTGCTATAGGCCCAAAGCAGTTCTTTTATTAACCAATGGGAGCAACACATAGACAGAAGGACCTCCTACACCAATCAAGAGGAAAGATGGGTTTAAAATAAGATTAAGAAAAAAAAACATATTCCTGTCCTTCACTTTCTGTACAGCAGTAACAATGTGTTTCCTAAAACTGGGAATAATTGAAATATTTAATTGGAGATAATTATCTGGCTATCATTGACTGGGGATATATGGTATGCCACACTGAAACTGAGCTGATTAAGATGTGGCATATACTGATTTCTAAGTTCACAAATGTGTTGGATCTAAGAAGGTAGTCAGGTAGACTTGTAGCATAAGGGTGAGTCAGCTTTCCTGTCTCTGATGGCAAAGCAGACATGGTAGGTCTCAAGGATTAGCCAAGACCTTACAGGAAAACTCGGCAGGCAAGTGCTGCCTGTGAGCTCAGTCTTCCTACAAAAAGTCTGTATTTTTCCATCTTCAATCTATTTCAACTGCTTTGATCTTCAGGGAAAGTCTCCACCAGAAAGACAACAGGCCACATGGGACAAAACCTAGAATGGAAAGCAAACCTTCAAATCCGTCATTAAAATAAAATATTTTGGAAAATTGAAATGCTCAGGCAAAAGTGGGAGATGAAAGCATGACCTAAAATGAAAGCCGGAAGACTCTGCTAAAGAGCAGAGAGAAAAAAAGAAAGTGTGGAAAATACTTGCAGAAATTAAGAAAATTAGAGAACCATTCCAGAGAACAATAAACTCAAAAAAAAAAAAAAGAAAATACTAAAATGTCTCCCCCTAGATCACTACTCGTGTTTCCTGTGGAAGCCAAAGACATTGATGCCCAGGCCATGTTTCCTATCAGGGGTGCCCTGTATCCAGAGCTGTATATGAAAATTAACTGACAAATCTCAGAGCATTCAAAACAGCATGGCTTAGTGAGGGAAAAAAAATCCCTTCAAATAGCTTCCGTGGAATGAGGCGAGGACGGGTAGTGATGGTTTAAAGAATCAGAGCTTACCAATGTCAGTGTGACTTAGAAGTAAGCAGACGAAAGAAGTAACTGAAGTTAGAAGTGTGGACAAGTCTTCCACAAAGTAGAAGCATGTGGGCAGGAGAATCGCTCTTTTCTAAGGCTCAAAAATTATTTGCCACTGTAAACTCTGTCCATATTTAACTTTTATGAAATTAAAAGCTAGTTTGGGCCGGGCGGTGGTGCCACTCGCCTTTAATCCCAGCACTGGGGAGGCAGAGGCAGGTGGATCTCTTTGAGTTCGAGGCCAGCTTAGTCTACAAGAGCTAGTTCCAGGACAGGCACCAAAGCTACAGAAAAAGCTTGTTTCGGAAAAACAAAAACAAAAACAAAACAGAAAACAAACAACAAAAACAAACAAACAAAAACCTAGTTTGGAAAAGGAAGCTGAAATCTCTCATCCCATACTTGATGAGTAAAGTCATTTTTGCCATTTCTCCCTTGTTTTCCAAACACCAGTGACTCCCTGTAGAATTCCTTGTTCTGATAGGAAATGCCATATAAAAACGTGGTTTCATAGCCCCCTTTCCCTAACCCAAAGCCTTTGTTCTGTTAGAATGATTTCATTAACCTGAAATAGAAGAAGGCAATCAGCTCTCATTATTCTCACCTTACAATGTGGAGCAACTTCTCTGCTCTTTCTCACTAACCTCCAACAGGTATTATTAGCTCCCTTTGAAACCATCCGAATGCAGCCTCTGAAGTAGCTGATTACTTCACTCTCGGCTCCTCACGTCTGCTGGTTCTATTTATGAATGTCACATGGATGCCTGGCACTTCTTCTGTGTCCAAACAGGATTGGAAAGTATGCACACTATAATTTCCAAAGCATTCCTCATGAATCAGGAGTAAATTAATGAACAGATTGCGGCACAACACTATCCTCACGAATAAATGCGAACTTTTCAGTTTTAAAGAAATAATATTACTCTCAAATACATATATTTTTTTCATTCTTTATTTTATTATTTGAGAACTTCGTCTATAAGTACATTTTATCTACATCATTTCTACCTGTCCTTTTCCCTCTCCAGCTTCTTTCATGTCCTCCCCAACCCCACTCCCTCAGAGTTTTAGGGCCTCTCTTTCTATAAATACTATATTTCTACATTTATACATTCTGTTGACTCCAGTTGGTATTGTCCATTTGTACATGCATTTAGAGCTGACCACTTAAGATTGGGAAAAAACTGGTTAGCTCTCGCTCAATAGTCACATCTGGAAGACACTATCTCCCAGCAGTCCTCCTAAGTCTGCATCCTACAATCTTACTGCCCATCTTCCACAGTTCCCTGGTTTCTAGGCATAGGAATTACTTTCTAGATGCCTCAGCTGGGGCTGGGCACTCTACAATCACTTAAACGTGTATTCTCTGTCTTTTGACTAGTTGACGATCTTGGCAACAGCCTCTGTTTGCTGCAGAAAGGATCTCCTTTGAGAGGATGGGAGCTGCACTTATCTGTGCATGTAAGAATGTGCATTTAGAAACACTACTGATCTGGGGAAATGGTAGTAGTAGCCTCTACAGTTCTTGACTTCTAGCCACTGTTTCATGATTTATTTTAAGCAAGCAGAAGTTCCCTTCAGTCCAAATACTCAGTTGTTAGCTACCCCTAAAACATAAGTGCCTCTATTAAATCATCAAGGACATCTTGCAAGGCTGGCCATTGCTGTGGTTCATGGGTTTTATGGCTGGGCTGGACTACTAATAAAATTGCTAAAGTGGGCAACTTGAATAGCACCTTTCAATATCTTGAGAGCTAGCCTTAGAGAGTCAGGTTTTAGGTCACTAGAGCTCCAATCCTCAGAGTCCTATGACCAAAGTATATGATGCCTTTAGCAATAGGACTTTATCTCCATGTTCCAGGAGGCAACCAAGTGGAATGGCCTTAGTCTATATTATTTTGGGATGGTCTCTTGGACTCTACTTACCAACAACTTGAAGGGTGGTATCTCATGTGTGAAGATGGGGTTTCCCATTCTCAAGGAATTAGAACCCCACTTTAAAGCTTTATTATGTATTTATGCATTCATTTATTTATGATATTAGCATACATGCTTTTGCTGTGGTGCACATTTGGAAGTCAGAAGACAGCTTGCAAGAATCAATTCTCTCCTCCGACCAAAAGGGGACTTGGGATTGAACTCATATTATCTAACTCGGCTAGCAAATGCTTTTACTGGCATCAGGTTTCTCTCGGACCCCAAAACACATACATGTTTGAAATCATCCTCTGATTAAAACTTTTAGAATCACCCACAGTAACAAACTATTAAAAACTAGTCCAAACTGATGACCCTTAGTAATTGTGTTTTTAGAGTATTTTTGTGGAACAATATTCAGAGTGAGGAAATAGTTTAAAATTCCATTTGCAAGTCCTCTTGTAGCTAAGAAAAAAAAATCAAAGTCTCTACTGTCAAACGTGAATGAAATGACTGATATCTAACTGTCAGAGTACTCACAGTAGTGTTCTGGAGGAGTCACTCGCCAGAAAGAGCAGTTTGCTTGGTCTTAGTGACTAGCTAGGATCTTGGCCTCTCTTATTCTGTTCTCTGAAACAAACCTCAAACATTCTGGGTCAATCTCATTTACAATCTCAGCTAATGAACACACTCCTCTCCCTACAACACACACACTAAGTCAAAAATAGATCCCCCCCCCCGTACTCTGGAATTCTGTAAAACTCTCATCCATTATGTTCTCTCACTTAAAATCTGCTTTACTTAAAGCCGTGAGGTGAAAAATTAGGACCATGTATTTTAACCAAAAATTCATCCAAGTAAACCATATGAAAAAAATTTAAATATTTTATTATTCAATTACTAATTGATGTTGAGATAAAGTCAATAAATGGGGAGACACTATAATAATTATGGATTGTTGAGAGTAATCTACAGAAAGACTGTAACACTAATACCTGTAGGTCATAAATCCAGAAGGCTGTGTCTTCCCTGTCTAGCATGGTATTTCTCCACTCTCTGATCTTCAGGCAAGCTTTATTTGTTAGGGCACAAGCAAAATATCACCATGTAAGAGTTAAATTTCTTACTAAAAAAAAAAGGTTTGATTTCTTAAGAAAAATAAATATTTCACTTTTTGTTAGAAATCACTGCACCATAACTGAGTTTTTCAGGCCCAGGAGTATAGTTCACTAATAGAGACTTAGCCTCCCATGCTTAAGTCCCAGGTTCGATTTCCAGCATTATGAAAACAACGGAAATAAATGGCCTTGATATGCTTACTGTAAATACATAAGGAATGGGGTCATCATAATGAAGACGCTTCCTAAAGGTCATGGAAAACCCCAACTGTCCTGGTACCCTAGCATTCCAGTGGTCTTTCCCTCTCAGAAGGCAATGCCTACTATCATCTATCTATCAATCTATCAATCTATCAATCTATCTATCAATCTATCTATCTATCTATCATTCCATCTATTCAACTATCTATCTTTTTTTTCCTGAACCAATCAGAAAAAGAAACCTAGAGCACTGTTTTGAGGAAGAGGAAGAAAGGTGAAAACGTTTGTCGATGGTAACAGCTAAGCCACTCACTGCTTTCAGCCAGTCTTATTCAACAATCAGTCAGCGTAGGAATTATAGAATTAACCCCTACAACAAAGCACCCCTGAGGTGAAATCATGCAGTCACAGAGCCAAACAGCTCAACTTCCTGTGGGCAAAAGGAAATGCTTGAGTCAGCTCGAAGTGCCAAAGCAGCGTCACATCATAACCTAGAAGCAACCACTGGAACATGCAGCCTTCTGTCTGTGTACGGTTTTGGACAGCAACTCCCATGTCATGTTAGCCACACAAGGAAAACAGGGCTGGCAGAAGTCAGGTGTTCTGTGTAACATCAGAATTTCAGTACTGGAAAGAGACCCAGCTTTGAAAATCCGTTTTTCACTTCATCCTCACCAGAGCTAACTTTTTATGATAAAAGAAGTTTGAAAACATGCAGGATCCATGGGTCAAACTTTCTGGGTACTTCACAGTGAGGAACAATGGCTTCTAGGTTAGAACAAAGATTCTGGTTCTTCAGCAGGAGATGTGACTATTTGCTAAGACAGTACGGGTACAGAAGTAGAGTCATGGGGGCAGCTGGCAGAACCATTGGTAGCGTTCCTTGTTCCTCTGTAATTTCAGAATAGCTAGGGAAATGGGAATGGTCACAGAGGTGCCCTTCACCCTATACAAGCTGCTAGAAAAGTGAGGCCCTCTTTCTGTGATCTCTGTACTCAAGTCTCTCTCTCAAAGATCCACATTTGGTATTATCACACTGTTACCTCATTGAAACTTGAGGACATCCTTCGAGGACTGCGGTAGTTTCTATCACAGTAAACTCTCGGGGTTGTTTTGTGTTTTAATGGAAGCTATGACATTTACATTTCTCAGTATTCAGAAAATAATTTCTCACAATAGAAACCCCAGGGACAGACTTTCTAACAAAAGATAACACAAAGTTTAGGCAAAGTGATCCAAGAATAGAAAGATAAAACCAGATAGCCTTAAGCTTATGTGCATGTCTGGCAAAACCTTGATATCAAACCTGATATTGATTGAGCTAGAAAAGACAATACAGGCTGTCATTTGAAAAGATCAATCTATTAAAATTAACAAAATAATTAATCTATTAGAAGGCATGTGTCTTTTTATGCAGAGGCAATGAAATTGTGGAATTTGGTACCTATTACAGATTCATAATTTTTACTGTTTAAAATTCATTTTGTTTGTATTTGTGTTAACGTGTGTGTGTGTGTGTGTGTATGCATGTGTGTGTGTACACTTTCCATGGTGAACTTGTAGAGTTCAGAGAACAACTTGCAGAAATAGGTTCTCTCCTTCTATCATGTGGGTCCCAGGGACTGAACACAGATCATCAGAACTTGGTAGCAAGTGCTTTGTCTCCCGAGCCACCTCATGGCCCTTGATTGACATATTTTCCTCAAAAAAGTCTTACCATGCTTGAAATAAAAAATGTTTTCTTTTATATACAGAAATGAAATAAACAAATAGTTAAAAGGCTTATTCATTGCTTGGAGATACAGAATTAGCCAGGTTGTCTCCCAGTAGAGAGCCTGAGTAGGGAATACAGACTGGCAAATAAAGAGGAAATAAAATTGAAAAGCTGTAATTGTCCAAAAAAATGTTGAAATTATATGTTCAACATATAATTGAACAACAACTCTCCAATGGGCTGGAGAGATGGCCCGGCAGCTAAGAACATTGAATGGTCTTCCCGAGTACCAAGGTTCTCTTCCCAGTTCCCACATGGTGGCTCATGACCATCTGTAATAACCATCTGGAACTCCAGTTCCAGAGCATCCAATGCCTTCTTTGGCCTCTGCAAAGCAAAACACTCACACACATAAACTGATTATTTAATTAACAATTAGTAAAATAATGTATGATAAATTCTTAGTATTTCCTACAGGAATGCTTCTGTAGTTAGAAGAATCTGATTCTACCTGAGATTCAGAGAGTTTGTGGACAAGCCTGTTCCAAAGCCTTGGATGAACATGCCTTGTTGGCAGAAGCCACTGATCACTGACCCATTTTATAGTCAGGAGGTTGCCATTCAATCGCCAGAGATAGGGAGGCACTAGAGAAAAGATATCTAGAGACTCTGTAGCAACCTTCCCAGACTGACGTGGCAGGAAAATAGGGACTAGATGGGACTGATTGCTTATGATGCTGAACATCTCTGCATTCAGCATTCAGGCACTGCTTCTTCCTTGACTGGCTGCCACATTCTACTCAATTCCAGATTCACATCAATATGTGGACACAAGTGGCAACTATTCCTTTAGTATTGTTTGAGCACACAGAAACTATCTACAGGGCTACATGCAGATTTCTACTGAAGAAATGACACATGGCTTAGCATCCGATCACAATGCGTTTCTAGAAGGTTAAATCATACATGCCTTTGTGTGTCATTGTCCTGTGGTGACACATTCTCTTCTTCCTCAAGGACCTAGTTATCAAAGCATTTTTTCAGTAAAGAAGACACTTAAAATTATGTCACATAATTCTGAAATGTTTATGAGTTGGAAAGTAAATTAGGCCTCTTAAAACTGAACATTTTCACAGAAAAGAAAAAGAACAGCTATGGCATCGCGAGTAGTTACAGAGAAATAGAAATGACTGCCTGTGATTACTCGATCTTAAATGTCAACTTGTCCAGACGTAGAGGTGTGCCTCTGGGTGTGTTTGTGGGGGCTGGCAAAAGGGATTAACTGAGAGGGAAAAGACTCCCCTTCCCACCTGCAATATGGAGGGAAAAGGAGTGGGGCTGCCTGCTCTTCCTGAGTGGATAGGATACTTTTACAGTTGCTGCTGCTGCTGCTGCTGAAGATGCTGATGTTGCTGCTGCTGCTAATAAAGGTGATGATGATGATAATGATGATGATGATGATGATGGTGATGGTGACAATGTATCATCGTCTGCTGACATCAGACTCCAGTTTCTTCCGTCTTGGAGGAAGCACTAAACAGCAGCAGCTCTCCAGGAAGCTCTAGGCTTTGGTCCCTGAAGGCTGTACCTGCATCTGTCTGCCTGAACTTCTTTTCTGATGCAGTAGCCCACTTAGACAAAGAGCATGAAAGTCTCACAAGTGTCCAAAAGGAACTTCCCATGGGCAGTTTCAAGCATGGCAATCCAAGTGCTGGTTAATTGCCCAATCTTGTGGCCCTCCAGGTTTATTAACTCCAATACATCTTTTGTTGTATCTCAGACTTCTCTGGTTGAAATGACATTCAGTAATTGGCTTAATAACACACTTCTCCCTTGTATAGGTGTTCTTCATTATTTTTTAACTCATTAGTCCACTTCCTAATGATGTCTGCTGGATCACCTCTCAACTAAACTTCCTGCACTCAAATCTAGCCTTAGAGTTGGCATATGGGGGAAGAGCTCATGTTCTTTTATTATTATTTTTGTTGTTTCTATTGAGTTACACATTTTATAAGCCAAACTAAAAGGTTTTTGAATGGTAACTGTAAAGGAATTGATTTTTCATTAACCAAGGAATTAATATATATGTGAACACACACATACACATATACATATATACGCATATGTGTGTGTTGATGTATATAAGTTAATGGACTTCCACAGCTCAAATGAAAAAACACACATTACTTTTTTATTGCATTTATCTGTGTGTGTTTGGGGACTGCATGTCATGGCATACATGTGGAGGTCATAGGACAATTTTCCAGAGACAATTCTCTTCTTCCACCACGTGAGTCCTGGAAATTAAACTCAGGATTCAGAATTGGAGGCAAGGGACTTCACCCACTGAGTCCTGGTGCCAGCCCAAGGCCACATTATACACCACAATGTGGAGTTTACAGATGACCTTTGATTATTGTTCTAATCTTTCACCCTAGTGATGGACATGAATGAAGATTAGACAGGGCATTTAGAAACATCTGTCCAAAAGCCAGTTGACCAGCTGTTAACGATAGAAACTTTGGCACATTACCTAATATTTTCAGACCTCAATTTGCTTATCAAGAAGATAAGGATCCAATCTCACTAAAAAATTCTCCATTGTTGTGAGCTAGTCGTGCCCAATGGCGGTTTCCAAATCCAAGAGTATATTGGTGACAATAGCTGTACTGGATGAGTTAAAACAAAATTGGAACAACAGAAAAGACACAAAGTTGGATGGATAGGAAAGCAGGTGGGTCTGGGAGGAGTGGAAGATGGGTAAATATTATCAAAAGACATTTGAAGAAATCCTCAAAGAACAAAAAATTCTGCAGTGTAAATGGCATAGATTTTCAAGAGAGCACCAATATAATCAATCAGTTTCTCCGCTATACAGAAAGATAGCTATAAAGAGAAATCAGCTGGAAACTGGAGAGATGGCTCCGTGTTTAAGAATTCTTGCTGATTTTGCAGAAGAACCTAGGCTTGGCTCCCAGCAGCCACACGGCAGCTTAGAGCTGTCCTTAACTCCAATTCCAAGGGGTGCAGCACGCTTTTCCAGCCTCTGAGGGCACATATGCATGCAGACAGAACACCCATACACATAAAATACAAACAATAAATAGTCTTTTAAAAATAACAAAAATTAGCTAATGGATCGTTGTGCAGCTATAAAGAGCTGTAAACTGCATTAGTACATGTTTTCCTTAATGCTGAGTTTCCCGTTTCTCAAAACCTGATTCTGTTCTCGAAAATTTATTTTGCACATATATTTTCCAATGTCTGTTACACTGATGAGATATATACATTGGCAAAATGTCTTCCTACTACCTCACACTCAGGGACTGCGCAATGGGGTTATCTACTTCCCAAAGAATTTCTATTAAGTTCAGGGCCATAGTTTGCCTGATAAGTGATGTCAGGTGAATTTGGAGAAAAAAAATCGTAACAGTGATAAATAGTTTCTCTGAAAAAATGTTCCCTTTTCTGATCATCTCCATCATATGTGCCAATTTAACTCTTGTTTTAGCCTAAAAATAATTATAATTTGAGCCCAAGGGCATGGAATCAGTGCTGACCCAGATATCCCCGGCCATCCTCAAGATGGCTGGGAGTGAGATTCAACCTTTAACTGCTCTAGAGGTCAAATGATTAAGGGACGAATATCCAATTTAGTGTAATGAAGCTGTCAGTGAAATGACCAGAAGGGGGGAAATTCTCATCTCCAGCCTCACAGAGTGATTTGCTAAGTTGCCCCTTGTAAATGCGGAGTGGGGATAGTTGATAGGCTTGTCTCTTTTTTTTCCAACTTTCAAACCAATTTTATTAACTGGAAGGGGAGACCTTGATGTGTGTCTAGAATTTTTCCTTCTTTCTAGGAACGAAAGTCTCCCTTACATGAATTAATGGATCCCTTTATCGTGTGCGCAATTCTCTACTTAAATTGGGACCACTACGCTCTTCCTTCACAGCTACAAATTAATTTCAACAACTGTGGGAGGAGAGAGAGCATTTAAAAATGTAAGCAAGAGCCACTATGAAATGGGCCCTAAATGGAGAGGCAAATGAAGCCTGCTTTCAAGTTGAATGTGGCTTGTTTGGTAAGGGCTGAATAGATTTAGTTCAGGTAAGCACTTCAGCTTGACTGATCAAGTTGTTGTTCCAGTGCTTGGCCAAATAGCCTTTTATGATGCAATCAAGTAATAGATACAAGATTGACAAGGAACAAAGAAAAAAGAGCTTTCTATCAACACTGACTAAGATCCATTATTGTGGTGTGTACACTGTGGTGGGGACCTGTAAACACAGCTTCATTGATCCCACAGAGAGATAGAAACATCTCCCCTTGTATGGCTCAATCAAGCCCTTTTCACAGAGGAAAAGTGCAAACAATATTGAAGAAGGAGAAAGACACCAGCATTACAGGCAAACAGTAAATAATGGCTGGGCTCGGGAAACCTATTTATAACATCTCAAATTCCTGTCAGTTCAAATGAAATAGATAACCCCTCTATCGCAACCTCAGAGAGCAGAATGTGGGGAGAGCTGCATGTTCCTTTTATTGTACCCCCCTTTTACCAACTAACCTATCAATAAGAGAAAAAAATCTCATTTTACAGTTTTGCATTTTCATAGATAGCTGGACATGTCTCTGAAAAAAAATCTCATCTGTGAAGCCAATAACTCACTCCTCCCCTTTCCCGTCCTGCCCATCGGGATCCATTGCTATGGAGTGAACAAATTTTGTTGAATACAAAGTAGAAAGAAATTAACACGCATTGGAACCATAGCTGAGTTTCCCAGTCAATTTGAAGTTTTATTAGACTTGTTCACTGCCATCAATTCTAAAGTCTCAGTTTCATTTGTGTTTGAATAGCTGTGATGTGGAGAAAGGTACTTGGGTGTTATAGACACTGATGCACAGTTTCGTATAGTTCTCCTGAAAGGTCAGCAGGATGCTTTGAGGTGCAGGAGGTTGTAAACTCATGCATCTGTTATGCAAATCTCTATCCATAATCACTAGTTATCCATTGTGGCTAAAGCAGGATTCTGAGAAAAGGAAAGGCGGAAAGAATCGGTAATCATCTTAAAAGTGATTGCTTATGGCTGTATCTTTCTTGAATTGAGTCATCAATGTACTAGATCTTTAATCCTTTTGAAGGTGTGTAAGAGAAATCAGTACCGAGCATTTAAAACCCATGTTCCAATGCAGATAATGTAGAACAGGTAAGTAAGAGGTGAATTGGATATTATACTGCCTCTTCCTTTTCTCTCTCTCTCTTTCCCAAACATGACATTCTAAAGGAAACAAAGACTTCTTCAACTCAGTTGATACCTAAGTGTAAGGGAAGTGCAGGACGTGGTACTTGCAATACCTTGTATTCTCGTGTGTGGAGCAAACATGTGGTGTTAACACAGCTCTTGGCATAGTGCTTTGATGTAGGTATATGGTCAGCAGTCAGCACCTTCAGTGTAGACATAAACATGAGGCAATGCACCATTCTGTTTTCAGGACCCCGGGAAGAAGATGTTTAAAACAAAACCAAGCCAGGTCAGAAGCACGCTGAACACAGGTCCCAGTGTTCCCTACTGCACCCAACATTTCAAAGAAGATACCAACATCTGGGCTTTGTTTAAGAAGCAAGATGCAGCTGGGCAGTGGTGGCATATGTCTTTAATCCCAGCACTCGGGAGGCAGAGGCAGGTGGATCTCTGTGAGTTCGAGGCCAGCCTGGTGTACAAGAGCTAGTTCCAGGACAGGCTCCAAAGCTACAGAGAAACCCTGTCTTGAAAAACAAAACAAGAAAAAAAACAAGAAGAAGAAGAAGAAGAAGAAGAAGAAGAAGAAGAAGAAGAAGAAGAAGAAGCAAGATGCTCACTGTCGTCCTGTGAAGTGCTAATATTGTTATTCTGTGACTGGTTTGTGGCAAATGAATGCACTAATTAGAGTCTGAGACTGGAATACAGGCTGAATAATGGCTTTTGCAAGACCCTAGAACTATGAAATTGCTTGGAGCTAAGCTGTGGAAAAACTGCACAAATGAATGCCATCCTCATTATATATTCTCACCCCTTGACTTTGTCAGACAGCAGGTGAACTATATCCCAGCCCCTACTCTCCTCATTCCTTTGACTTTAGCCTTTAAACTCCTACTTTCTTCACGTTTCTGATGGAAGAGGTGTTCCCCTCCTAGTGTCTCTCCTGCTTCTTTGTCCAGAATGCCTGCCTGGTCATCTCATGACCGTTTAGTTCAAGTTGTCGTTCAACTTGTTCACGTATTTACTTTGGCTTCTGGTTTACCTCCCCACCTGGCAACAGCTTTTTTGTTTCTCTTCTTCCTGCCTTCCCAGCACTTAGGCAACTCTTCAAGCACAGCTGTTTGAAACAGGTCGCTACTAAACTGCATGTCACATGCACAGACTCAGCCCTAGGTCAAAAAGGAAAGGGACTCTTATTTTAATTAAAGCACAAAAAAGTTAGTTTAGAAAGAAAGAAACTTCGCTAGAATATGTATGTCAATAAAAGTATCTTAGAAATAACAGTAATTAGTGAACATACCCCAGTTTTTTCGTGGAGTTTCTAACTTGTCTACTCCTGAATAATCTAACATGGAAGGAAATGGACTCGAACTCTGAAACCTAGAAGTCACCAATACCAAGTGCTCGTGATACCTTGGACACAACATAAACGACACTGGGAATGACCTAAATTGCATGTGGTGGGGGCAGGACTTGATAGTTGAGAATCTTATTTCATCAAAATTTGACCTGGACAGTGGGATAAGCTCATCTTTCAAGTGAGGGCTAAATAATCCTAATCCTACAGAAAGTAGGAATATAATATCCAGAAACTCAACAGTACCCCAAATCTAAATTCTATTTCATCGCTATCTCTGGCACGAGGTCTACATGGATCTCTTAGCCAACTGCTGCCTTACTTCCTTGCTCTCACGTCAATTCACGTGCATTGAACAACACTCCAGATACAAGGCAGAAAGCCTTTTACTCTACCTGAAAGTAAAGCTGTATTAAAGCCCATCTCTAAGAAGCTTCTGCCGATGAACTAGGTGGCCAAGCACTAACAGTGATTTATGGGGCCTTTGTCCAAGTTTCGTAACATCTATGATCTAAGAATTAAAGAGGCTATAAAGAGACAACGGGCTGACTCACTGTCTGAAGCACATAGTAAACTACTTGATGGCAGGCACTGCCTGGTCTTCCAGGGGACATCCACGCTGAGGTGTCATCATTGCACTCCAGATGTGGATCCAGCTTTTCAGTCTAATCCCAGCCTAGTCGTGTGTAAACTCAGAAAACTGGTTCTAGAATTTTTTGTGGCTTTTCTTTTTTCTATTTTTTTTTTTGCTTCATTTTATTTCCCTTTCTAAACCTCTTTGTCTCTAGATATACAGAGAAACGAAAGACAAACACTAAGTCGTGGGGAAATACGACATTTGTATACTTAGCATTCAAGGCCTAAGTTCTTTGTGAACAATTCCTAAAATGTGTGCCATATACAAATGTGTCATTTGGCTGAAGATTGGATGGCCATCCTGCTAGCTTCACTCACCCCTATGTAGCCTCCAGCTACTCACGTTATTTTGCAAGAATTTATAGAAATCATTTTCTTGTGCTATTTTCCTTGTGCTTTTAGGGATCAACCCAATGTTTGTACATGCTGGAGAAGCACTCCACCACTGAGTGACTTCCCCAGCCTTCTTCTCTGTGTATGCCCCCCTCTCTCTCCTCCTTTCTCCCTCCATCCCTCCATGTATGTGTGTGTGTCTGTGTCTGTGTGTGTGGGTGTGTGTGTGTGTGTGTGTACAGTTGAGAAACCATACTTTTGAAAATCAGGTGCCTCTTAATCTGACTGGAGATTTTCATGGTCTCTAAGCAACAACATAATAAATATGTTCTCTTGAGTTCTTGGGACAGAAGGCCATGCACCATGCTGCTTGTTCTTTCTTCCATTCATTCTTAGGTCTGAAAACACCCTAGGAACAAAAGACCAGCTGTGGGGGCTGGAGAGATGGCTCAGAGGTTAAGAGCACTGGCTGCTCTTCCAGAGGTCCGGAGTTCAATTCCCAGCAACCACATGGTGCCTCACAACCATCTATAATGAGATCTAGTGCCCTCTTCTGGGGTGCAGGCATATATCCAGGCAGAACACTGTATGCATAACAAAAGGCCAGTTGTGAACCAGTCCTGTACAGCTGAGGCCTCTTTCAATCCTTACTCTCCTGGAGTTAAAAATCCTTCCCTGCCCCCCAGCATTTCTTATAGAAGCCAAACGATCTATGGTGACTTCTGTAATGAGACTGGAAAACTTGGCATCCAACACAAAATGGAATTGTGGAACGACAGGGACTGTTTTCCCACACACCAAGTATGAAACCTTGTTCTCTGGAAAATCAGATATTAGGAAGCATAGGATGAAAGAGCAAATAAAGCGAGGTAAGTATTAAAATTTCCCCAGCAAGGCACTGAGAGACACCTTCTGTGTAGTGCCGTAGACTGTGAATCAGAACTGCGTAGAGCCCAGCCTATCTTGATGAGTTGGGGCAGCAGCCTGGGCAGGGAAGAGTCCAAGACCGGTAAACGACTCATGTGCTGCACATAAGAGCTGCACAGAAAGCACCGATGTAGAGGTAAGAGCCAGTGGGGGCGGGGAGTGTTTTGCTTCTCTGACTTTCAGATTGAACCCTAATGTCTGTCTCTGGGTGTTTATTAGTTGTGCTGCAAAGCACTTTAAACCTGCAGTAGGTCTCACTCTGGTCTCTGCTCAGAGACTTGAGGGCATGATAAGGGAAAGTTTGCCCAGACTAGAGTGACACAGCAATCCCAAGGGCCTTACACAGACCAGGAGTAGCTGACTTCCCCACAAGAAAAATAACAAAAGCCTGGTTAACCACAAGGTACCCAAAAGAGAAACCAGAAACCAGGTTCAGTAGTCAGACAAAACTACCTGCAGATGAAATGCTTCCCTGGCTCTGCCTTGCAAAATATAAAAACAAGACTTCAAAAAGAAATGCCTATTTTCCAAGTAATTTTGCTGTGTCCCATGGCAAAACATGTGACTCTTGATAAGAATACAAGGATATCCTGCACTCAACAATGTAAAATTCTTGATGTCTGGCATCTAATCAAAGTTTACAAAGCACCAAAGAAACAAGAAAAATTAAGCTGTAATCAACTAATCAAAACCAACCCATAACGTGAACAAGTGTCCAAATCATGAGACATGGACATTAGATTCATTTATATAACTCTATTCTTATGTTAATAACACAGAGAACAGAATGAACATTTAAAAAAAAAGATGTTCTAAAGGACAGAATCAAACTTCTGAGGGGAAAATAGGAATGCTTTTTTTTAAATTTGCAATCAGTGGAAAGTCATGGATTACATACAGCAAAATAATAATAATAAAATAATAATGAGCTTTACAACATATCAATTTAAAATGAGGCACAGAGAACAGTAAAAAGAGCATCTTAATGTATGTATGGTTAGCATCTCTAGAGGAGGGCCTGGGGGATAGTTCATCAGCTCAGAGGGTGCACTGACTACTAGTTCAGAGGACTAGGGTTCAGGTCCCCGTATATCACCTGTAACTCTGCTCTCCTCTGGCTTCTGTTGGCACTACATTGGTGTGCACACAAGCACACACACACACACACACACACACACACACACGAGTCTAAAATTAAAACTAACAAAAACACATTTTATAAAAATCACTAAATGAAGGCCCTCTGAATGTGGGTAACAGTTGTGTGGCTTGTGCAGGCTATTGAACCACTGGCAGTGAGACCAGGATTCATCCCTAGTGCATGAACTGGGTTTTTGGAACCCATTCTCTATGATGGGATACCTTTCTCAGCCCAGATTCAGGAGGGAGGACCTTGGTCTTGCCTCAGAGTGATATTCCAGACTTTGTTGACTCTCCATGGGAGGCCTCACTCTCTCTGAGGAGAGGATGATGGGTAGGGAAGCAGGAGGAGGGGAGGCAGTGTAAACTGGGATTGATATGTAAAATGAAAAAAGGTTGTTTTAAAAAGAGAAGAAGAAAAAATAAAATAATAATTTTTAAAAATCACTAAAAGAGTCAATAGCTGTAAATAATCAAGAAATAATGACAAGAATATTTTTAATGCCCAACATCCTCTTGGTGCCGCTAGGAGCAGATGTGTCTCGCTGTCATGAAAAGTCTACATTCTTAGAACATTTTAAATGCCACATTCTATTAGTCTTTGAGAGGTTTGAAGAATAACTATCCATATGAAATATATCTCTGTACATCTAGAAAACCTAACTAACACGAATACAAGATTGACTATTAGAGATGACTATCTATTGACATATATTTTTTAATTATACATTACATTTTAATGAACTGCACAAATAGAACACTTTAATCTAGAGCAGAAATATACATAAAACAAAATTGACCTCAAATTTGTTTCAATAAACCAAGATCCATACCAATGCAAAATATCCATCTCTATATCATACCTCCCTTTAAATGTAAACAAACATTTATAAACAATATTTGGGAATATGAGTGTAGTTCTCTCCAAACTGTTTTCTGCTTTTTGTTGGGAGAAGTAATTTTATTAGGGGTATTCACGATGACATTTCAGGAATCTTGGGCCATCAAACTACATTAGTCTAGAAGGAATCCACGGGTTTTCCTCTTCTGTGGAAACAAAAGCAGAACCTCTTCCAAGCAACAAATCCTTAGACCAAAAGTTTGAAGTCAAGATTCCTTTAATATGTATATATGTGTGTATGTGTGTGTGTGTGTGTTAATTTATATATATGTTAATTTAGCTTATCAACCCATACAATGAAATGTCTCTCTATACTTAGCTTCTTCACAGTCAAAATCTTCAAAGAAAACACAATAATATACATAATCCAGACTCTGTATTTTCCATCTTTACATGGCTTATTTTTATTATTCTATTACTTTTTCTACTGCTTTTAACACATGACAGTCTGTAACCTTTTATATTACAACTTTTTATAGTTCTTTTCCTTTCTCAAACCTACATACATTTATCTAACACTGTGATCCATTCAGCGGTCTTTTTGTTTTTATCTGAACTGTCTTTATTGTGTATCTGTAATCCTTTTCTGACAAGAACCGCTTCTTAAAATGGTAAGCAGCATGGTCTCGGAGGCCCTTGATGCTGGCTCCTCCTCTCTCAGGCTTTCAATATGGTGGAGGTAGTTCACTGCCTTCTCTGGGACTGCTGGGTGAGAACAAGCCTCACCACCTCACTTCCGTGCATGCAGCACATAAACCCTTTTTATCTGAGTAAAAGCTAAATCTACCGTGCAGCACACTGCATAGCCTGGAAATATCTCTGTGTATAGCAGTGGGAATCTGCCATGTTCTCCTACCTGTATACTCCTAACAGACCTGATTCCTTCACCTGCCCAGCAAGGAGCACTGAGCTGTGGGCATGGTCTTAGCTACTTCCCTCCTGAGACCCAGTGGGCACAAAAGCATCTGGACCAGAAGTGGGTGGCAGACATCAGTCTCAAATGTCGGTGCACCAATCTGTTGGCAGAGGCCGCTCATTTGTTCCCTGCCACTCAGACTTGAAATAATCACACAGAAATTATTTTGTTTGCAATACTGTTGGATCAATAGCATAAGCATAGTTTTAGCTAGCTCTTATATCCTAAACTCACCCTTCTCCATTAATCTGTGTATCACCCATTGCTTCAGATACATAGGATTTAATAGCGAACGTCGCATAGGCGGCCCTTGAAATCTGAAGCTGACAAGTGAACAAGACTGCAGCATATAAAGACAGCGTTGTAAACCAGATACCACCATCATGCTTTAAATGCATTAATCACACACGGCAGAGTTAGCACATTTCATTCACCTCTCTTGCCTTTGCGACCTTGCATTCTTCATCTTACTGCTGCTCGGACAAGGTAACATTTCATTTCAGATTGCTGTATTTCAAAAAAAATACAATTTGGAGACTAGATTAAATCTGAATTTGCAATCTACTTTCAGCTATTAGGGATAATTATTTAATCCCCTCTGGAATGTACTTACAGAAGTTAGTGGCTTCCCTGAGTTACAAAAAGCAGTGATGTTTCCTGGGATTTTTTTTTATACTCTGTGGTGGGTTAATAATTCCAGTCCAGATAAGCTGAGACTAAAGACAACGGAGAAAGGAGCCTTCAGTGCTGGGCTTCACGAACATTTCAGTCCATTTACAGGACAGCAACCAAGGCCCCTCTATAGTTAGCCTCTTTTTAGTTTGTATCCCAACCTAGGTGGTCTTGCCAGTGAAAGGCGGTGTCGTTTTCTCATCCATATTCATGATAATCCAAGCCTCTCTCCCACCCATCTTCTGCGTCCTTCCCCAGTGAGTCTTCTCATGGCCCACCTACTCCATGATAACCATCTAATGAACTCGTCTCGGGTAAGCTCTGATCGTCCCGTCTGATTCTCCTTTTAAATCACAGCTCTGATCATTTCACCTCCTTCCTGGAAAACAGAGTTGGTGGCTTTGTATTCACTATGAAATACTTTCTAAAACCATGTGAGGGGACAGTCACTTGTAAGCCCTGCAGTTGGAAAGCAGCAGTAATAGGATAAAGAGTCCAGGGCCATTTTAGCCTAGACTTCACATAACTTCAGGCCAGCCTAAAATATATGAGATCCTGTCTCAAAAACTATCACGCACACATGCATGCATGTGCACACAGCCACACACGCACACAGCCACATGCGCACACAGCCACACGAGCACGTGGGCGCACGCATGCACGCCCGTGCACACACAGACACACAGTCATACATACACAAAAAGAGAGGGGTATCTAAACTTTCAGACAAAAAAAAAGTCCTAATGTTGACTTCCATTTTAATCTTTATTGTTTTAATTTCTGGCATCATAAAGACTAAATACTCTGAATGACCTTCCTAGGAAAAATACAGCCTACATGCTTACTAAAGCATAAATAATGTTTTGAAAATAATTGCCGAACTCTCATAAAAAGCTGCATCAGAATCTAAACGGAAACAATAGAGGAGGGCGTGGTGGGGAGAGTGACTATGCACCCCAGAACACTCTCCTGACGCTGATGCTTTTATATCCTTTTCAGTAGCTGTACTAGAAAGCTGTACTAGAAATAGATAACATATCTCACCCGGAGGTGAAAGGGAACTCCCACATACAGAATTCAGAAGGGTGTTACACTTAATGTAAAGTTCACAAAGAACAAGGCCCTCACACACAAAGAGAAAGAGAGGGATCTTGTCTGTAATACACTGACCTTGCTGTAGAGGGAGAAGATGATGGGGGCTTTGAGAAGCACAGGGGTAAGAGTTCTTCTCTGGGTATCGTGGATGTGAATTCCAAATAATACCTCCACATCTTCAACTCAGTTCCTCTTCCTTGGTATTTGAATTCATGTCTATTGAGCCTTAATTTACTAATTTATTTATTCATTTGTTTGTTGTTTTATTTGGTGCCTGGGGTTGACCACAGATCTCCCACAGACTAAACATGTGTTCTACAGCTGAACTATTCACCCCTAGGATGACAGTCCTTTCAGATGCCTCCGATTCAGTTAATCCACTGTACCCATCATCCTGTGTTCCTCGACAAGATGTGCTACCAGAAAAAAAAAAACCTCACAACAAAAACAAACCCATAAAATTCTCTCTCTCTCTGCTTTAGTAGGAAGAGGAGTGGTGTAAGATAGGTAGCAGGTGTATTAGGATGACTTGACTGCATAGGGAATCTAAAAGCCTATTTTTAAAAGTGTCGCTTGCATATGGGTTAGACCATAATAGAGTGGGTACTGAATTGAGCAGGGGAAGGAGAGTTAAATGGGAAAACACAAGGACGGAAGAGATGAAAGGTTAAAAAGATGGAAGGGTACAAAGAGGATTACAGATTGAGCCTGCCTTTTAATGAACGGAAAAAAACATGTTTGCTGAGAAACAGCATGGAGAGATGTATAAATATCAGATCAGCTTTGAGCGTACTTTAATGTTCTTTCTTCTTCTTGGATAATACCAAAGTGGTTTCAATTTTTCAATAGAAAATTTGGCATGGAAGAGCCCTCTAACATAGCCTGGCCACTTAGGGGATTTAGGCTAAAGAATGTGAGACACGTGTGATACTGAGGTTGCAGAAGCCTGTTGTTTAGACGCGGTATATTTTCCCATGGAATTACAAAAAGAATTGTGTGACAGATAGTCTCTAGCCTAATTATGTAATTACACAGTAGAAGTGAACAGCTGAAGAGAAGGCACCCCGTGCTCCTGTACAATGTGTACCCCATCTTTACCCACCGTACCACACGGCATCACGGCATCATGGGAGAGTGAAATGCTGGTTTTGACAAGGCGTTGGAGCATACATGACCAAAGAAACAGATGAAATTAGAACTCATTTCAGGCTTAAGCTTGGACAGGGAACAAATCCAAATGAGTTGATATTTTTATTTTAAAAAAGCTTTCTTAAGGAAAATTTTCATTACTTTTGTTCCTTTATTCTTGCTAACTGCACCTGCCAAGCCAGAATATCAGAGTCCCTGCCAGCAGATAAAGATACTGAGGACAAAGGCCTAAACTTTCCAGGTGTGGAGCTGATGAAAAAATTCTCAGTGCTGAGCTCAGAGTTAGGAATCTTAACTATTTTATCAACTCTTTCTGTGCCCTTGGTGTCAAGAGAAGTTATCCGTGCTGTGTCCTCGGAAGCGCCTCTGCTTTCTGGGTTACAGAAAACAGTTCTAAGTGTGCACGGTGTTATTGCAGTGTTCAGCTCTGAACGCGGCGAAATAAAACCACTTTCCAACTCCTGGAAGCATGGCGTCATGGGAAATCCTGTTACCAATGTGTTAGTGGAACAGAGAGACTAGAAACCACCAAAGGGCTATGAAAGCTCCGTGTGCCAAGCAGGTAACTGTAAGATGCCTGTAATAGAACGGTGTGCTGACTTTAATGATCAGTTTTTAGGGAAACCACGGCCCCACCAAAGTTATTTGTCTAGAAAGGGAACAACACCGTGGGATGGGGTGTCCAAAATGAACAAAAGTGAATAAACGGATAGCGCACACCTTTAATCCCAGCACTTGGGGAGGCAGAAGCAGGCGGATCTCTGTGAGTTCGAAGCCAACCTGGTCTACAAGAGCTAGTTCCAGGGCAGGCTCCAAAGCTACAGAGAAACCCTGTCTCAAAACAACAAAAAAGTGAAATAAATGATGCAAAAACGTGCCTCCTAATCTTTTCGGACCAAAGCACTTAGCACCCAAGCAAGAGGAAGCCATTTCTCCTTTCTTTGTTTGTTTACCTTGTGTGGGACCTGTCTATATCGTGTGGGATTCTGGTCAGCCAGCTAAGGGTCTTGAGGCAGAGCCTGTGTCCTTTGACTGCAGCAGCAGATCTTCCACGGCTATAGTATGCACATGCTTAGGTATGGAAAAGGATTCAGAATGCATTCTTGGGCCACAGGGTACAAATTGCAGAAAATGGCTTGCTCAGACTCTCCAGGGAAAGATGCTGACTTCCAGCTCGCTGATAAGGTCATCCACGCTGGATGATCCTCGGGCTGGGGGAAGGTAGCTAAGGCTTAGTGGAGAACCAGAAGCATCGGGTCCAGAGAAATGGTTTCCCATTTCACATGACATCCAAGAGTTATCAGTCCCTGTAGTCCCACCGTATAATAAGAAGTCTGTAGCTTTCGTTCTGGAAAAATTATTAATCATTTGTGGCTGAAAAATGAATCAGTGAAGTTAACCTACATTGTCAGTTTTGATTTATCTGGGGGTAAACAACATTCTAAGAGGATTTAGTGGGCTAGTGTTTAGTAAAAGGGTATGTCCAGGTCGTGGCACTACATAGATTGAGTGTCCAAACATTTAGAAGCTCTTTTATCATGGGAGTGAATACAAAAATGACAGCCATCATTTGGTGACCTTAGAATGTCCCAGCTATTTGTAACAGACTTTCAGTAGCAAATCCAACCTCTTATCAAGATGGGGCTAAATAAATGACAAGTTATTTTTTTTTCTGGCCTTAAGATTAATATTGACCTGCCCTGTTATAAATATATGCTCCTGATCAGAACGCTAAATTCCAATCGTTTGGAAGCTTCCTTAAAGGAGGAGAGAAGAGAAAGGCAAGCTTTGTTTTTGTCTCCTTTTCATTTGTTTCATTAGGGAGCTGTCTTCCTACCTCATCGTAGCTCTTCTCCCTGGGGAAGATGATTTCTGCACCGGCCACCTGTGCATGGCAGGCACCTGCCTCAGAAACGCCATTTTTAGCGAAGATTTAAATTGCAAAGCAGAGTTCCTCGTTCTGCTGCCAAAGCAAACTTGCTTTTCTCCGGCAGAAGAGTATGTCCTCTCGGAGGGAAGATTTCTCTAGGCAGGACTCATCCTTTACCTCACGAGCCGATTTCTCTCCGTTTCCGGCTCACTAATTCCTTCCCTGGCTTGTCAGCTAGTTCAAGGTCTCAACAGGGTCCCAAGCCACTGAAGAGAAAGAACCCTCTCAACTCATGAAAATCCACTCTTCTTAGTCACCAACTCGCTCCTATTGATGGGTTCCTTTTGTGGAAAAAAAAAAACACATTTAAGAAAGTTCTGGGTGTGTTGAATAATGGAAACGTGGAATGTAGCTTTTGTTGTTATTGTCGTTGCGTAGGATAAAAGGTTTTATAATTAGCCCCAGAAAGGGTACTCTGCCCTCTACTTCTGTCTTCTTGTTCCCAGGGTGCAATGGGAAGCGTTGAAGGTGCCTAGGTTCTGAGGAGAGACTTCCATTTGAATCTCTACTGGGCCACAAGGAGCGCCTACCTACCATAGTGTTTCTTTCAACTTAACCTGTTAATCCAGGACCTACCAAGGTGACTCTTCCATATATTACATCATGGAGAAGCCCCCAAACACCTTAGCAGGGAATTTATGATATCTTATACTAAAAAGGATTTTCAGAAGCCATTTGCAGCATGATCCGTGAAAACAGAGACAAAAAGTACATTTTTAAGAAACAATGCAAAAGACAGGCAATAAATTTTTTCTGAGTTATTTTAATGTGGACTGGAGAGAAATTTCACCAAGTACTTCATATGATTACATATTTTTAACCTTGTGATGATCTATCATGAAAAACAGCATCAGGGATTCAAAAAGTAGTTGACAATAGGAAAATAACCAAGGATAAAACAGTCGATTTTGTGGCTGAGACAGAATGGAACTGAAATCCCCTCAACTACCAATGAACCCTGTGAAGGCCCAAAAGTATGAGCCTATTGACACCTGGTCTGATAGTCAGAGAGTTTGGAGGTTGCTCAAAATTGTTGACAAATTTAACAGCACATTTCAACTCAGGACATGATTACCTGGTTCTTTTTATTAAGATAGTTCATACAGTAAGTCCATTCCATCCTGACAGATGGTCAAGATATGCAATTCTGCTCCTTCTTTTGTAATATGAGGTTAGCTGGAAAGTGGCTGCCTTCAGGAAACTTGGTCTGGGGAAGCTTCACTTCCTAAACAACACAATGCTAATCACTTGATGCCTCAAAGTGTTAAAGCAATTAACTGTTCTAGTTGTCCTTTGTATCTTGTTAAAAAAGTTTCTAGTTCCCTTCTTCCCCCTTTTGTATTTGGGGTATAAAAGTGTATAAAAAATTAAATATTGGCAATTTCAGTATTTACTAAAATGCCCTCCCAGTATTTTCTATGGTTCTTGTTTTTATTATTTTCATGCATCTTTGTATTTTTTATTAATATTTCTAAATCCCTATGCCCCCTACCTTGATAAGAGGTGCTTTTGTCAAGACTGGTCCCCGACATAAAGCATCCAATGTGGGACAGTTACTGAAAAGTCTCACATCCTGTTAGTTGCTTCTTTTTGAATGCTAGGAGACACCTCTCTGTGGACTCTGTGCACTGGGTAAATTTTTCTGGCCATGCTATGAATGCATGGCCTTGGCCCCTTTTGCAGGCTTGTACTATTCGCAAGCAATCTGCGAGGATGAAACAAGGCAAGGAACAGGTTTACTTATTATTTACTATATCAAATGGTTCTCCTCGCAAGTTCAATGTTCCTCAGCTACATTGCAAACCATCTCACATGTATGTAGCCCTCCTTTATGCTGTGGCACCCCTGATGCTGGGTGACTGAGATAATCCATACCAAGTTCCAACACCACTTCCGTACTGTAAAGGATAGAATCTCGACTCAAAAATCCCATGTTTTGTTAGCATCCATTAGACTTAAGTAGAGCTAAAACTCACCCTCATATCTTGCATCAGCAGGTTTTATGTCCCCCACCAACCCATTAGTCATCCCTCCTTACAGACGTACTGGACTCATTTCCTGCCAACTGAACACAGGGTTCATGTGGAAGTAAACACTCAGAAAAAAGTACTAAAGAGCTGAATGGTTGGATGAACTTGTTTACCAACATCACTATGGAAGAACGTATGTGAAGTCTTATAGGAACAACAGATCCCATGATTCCTATAGAATTCACATTGACAATTTTTAAAAAGAATAAAATGAGAACAAAATGAGAAAAGCACCTCGTGACCCACCTGAGAGTCAGCACACTTAATCCTCACACCTAATCAGAAGGCAGGGCTGCTTTCTGTTTGAAATTCTTATGCCTCATAACATTGTCCATTTTTCTTATTTTGTGCCTTAAAACAGGGAGGTAGGAAGGACATTACTATGCAATCGTGGAAAAGAAATGTGAGTTTGTAAGGTGGACATTCAGTGGGAAGTAGCCTAGGAAATGAGACTCACACCTCCAGTCTCAGAGTTAGAGCTCATTTTAAAACACATTATCTTCCCCGGGATCTTAATGCATTGCTATCCCTTTTGAAGACTTCCTGTCATGTGCAAATTAAATGATCCATAATGATCTTTCCATATTTCTGTTATTAGATTCTTGGGCATGTGTGTGGTTGAGGAAGAATATAATTTTCTTATTAACTGAAAAACAGCCCACAAATCCCTTCAAGTATCATCTTTTTATAGTGAAGTTTATTTTCACTTGGCACAGAAAATCATAAAAACTGCACACATTATGCATAAATACAGTGTGATTTTTTGTTTTAAAAGTATATTTTATATTTTTATATATAGATACATTTTTAAGTAAAACAGAATTGCCTCATTTTCCCGTTTTCCTTTCTTCCCTTCAAACTCTCCCAAGGACCCTACCTCCACCCCATTTTTTGTTCTTTATCTGGTGGTATGGGGACCCCTTTGGGGTTTTCTCCATTTCATGTTAGCTTGTCCACTAATATTGCTGTTGTTCAGGATTGGTGTGATTTATGCAGCTTCTGGGAGAGCCTGTTTCACAGAAAACACCCTGGTGTCCTGTCGCTCATCATCTTTTCATTTCTTCTTCCATGATATCCCCTAGACCACAGATGCAGAAGCTACAACAAAGGTGTACCTACTACGTCGGGGTTCCCCACAATCCTATGATCTCATTGCATCCAGTTGTGATATTTCTGTGATGGTCTCCTTTTTCTATAAAGAGAAGCTTCTTTGATGAGGAGCAGCAATTGCACCTATTTATGAGGATAAGGCTATGATTCTGAATGCAGTGAGACATTGCACTGGTCTATCAAAATGGCGGTCATAAATTATTTTGGCAGGTCCATGACCTCACTAACCCTAGGAAACTGGCTAGGTTTCCTGTACCAGCTATGATTTCCCTCCTGTTGAGTGGACCTTAAGTCAAATTAGACAGTTGCTGTTTGCCACCAATTTGTGAAGCTTTTACAGATATCTTACCAAGCTGGTCGATGCTGTAGCCCATGGGTGTTGCCCTGAGGATGATGACTAATTGCACCCCTCCCTCAATAGCTGGCCAATTCTGGTACATGGAAGCTGAACCATAGGAAGGGGCTTTACAGGTTAGATTTAGCTTGACTAATCCAAGTATTGTGTTCTATGAGCACAGTACCTGTAGCAATAGGAAAGATAAAAAAACCTTAACCTCTTAGAGTCAACCCAGGGCTTAAATCATGTTAAATAGCTCTGTTTTCTCAAATATTTATTATTTCTTTATTTTCAAAATCATTCCTCCTAGCTTGTTGAAATGAACAATATAATATTACCTATTGTCATTCAAATGTATAATAGCACTCCAGGGTCCACACACCGGTCTCACTGAAATCTTGCCTCACTGAAACTTAGAGAAAACTGATGAACTTTCTCCACGCCCTCCTTTCCTCTGTTGGATCCATGATAGTAACCGCCCCTCTTAACTCCTAATGCTCTTAACTTCTATTAACCAATTTTACTGGGTCTCACATATCAGGGGGGTCATGTGGGACCCGTCTTTTTGTGTCTGTCACCAATATGTTCATGTCACTTAGCGTAATGACACGTGACTCCATCCATGTTCTCACAAAGGACAGGGATTTTACAAATGAGTGCAGTCCATTGTGTAGACGGGTCACATTTTCTTATCCATTCACCATCTGATGAACTTTGACATTTCTTCTGTTTCCTAATGGTTGTGAATACTGGTTTCATTTCCTTTAGATTTATATCCAGCCATAGTACTGCAGAATCATATGGTACTTCCATTTTTAATATTTTAGGAACACCTATTGGTTACTTTGAATACCATATCAATTCAAGTACACACCCATACTCAACAATTAATAAAATTATTATAGTTAGCTGAAACATTCATTTCAATGCCTCTATTTAACTAAGCAACAAAGAAGAATTCCTTTATAAAAAACAAATTTCATTGTGTGATATCTGTTTGGGACTTGTATTTTAATTGATTTGTCTAGGAATGGGTGTAGGCTTACACCACTACCAACAAAAAGTTTCTTAGTTTTAAATCTCTGAAGTCCTCTCTCAAAGAGCTCTGGAATTACATATGAACTCTTAAAAGATTCCTTTTTTGAACTAGACTTCCATCTTTTAAATTCACCTTAATTTATGGTAATATATGCTATCTCATGTTAAGTGGAATAAATTGCCTGTAAGGGAAGAAAATGTACTTAAGTGTTATACAAATCAGAAATCATTCATATTTCTGCATTTTTTTCAAAGAAAAACTTTGAAATATTAGCAGTTAAAACTTCTTCTCAGTGTTTGAGTCTCAATAAGCAGCACTGTTTGTTTTGGAGTGCTTGGGATTTTTATCTGGCATGTGAAAAAAAAAAACCCAACCAGTCTTAGAATAACTTATTAGTTCTGCTTTACAAGATGCAGCTGGCTGTAAAAACAATCAACTCAATATATCAATATCATATTTCATAACTTCTAATTTTGATGTAATTGATAAACTCACCAATTTTAAGCTGACAAACATAAATCTTTATGTGTGTTTGCTTGTAAGGCAGGGGGAGAGGAGGAGGGATGGATGAAAACTCCCCCAGAATAAGGCAGTTGAATGGTTTGAGTGGGTCCAGTGAGTGGCAAGCCTCAGTGAACGACTTGACGAGATCATCTTGTTGAGAAGGTCACAGGGAACCCACACTCGGTTTTCTATTTTAAAAGATGGTTTTCTTACACATCATCCTTAATATTGCTGCATTTAAGGTTGAAAAATGTATGGTGGGCTATTTTATCCAAATCCTAGATAAGAGAAAAATAATCTATAATAATGCACAGAGGATAAATCACAAGGAATTTGGTAGTAAGAAGTAAAAATAGAAAGAAGAAAAGTCAGAGAATAAAGGGCTGGGGGAATAAACAAGAGGTGTGGCAAAGCGAAAGAGCCAACCAAGCCCTCAGCTGAGACTGCCAGGAAAATGAGCTTGAGTTCTCACCTATGCCACGTTTCTGCCCAGAGAGAGGCTCTTCTCAGAGAGCTGACCTTATAGAAACAGTGCAATCAGGGGGCCTGCCTGCCTTCTGCCTGATAAACTGAGCAGTGTAGACTTCCATTTAAACTCTTACTCAACCATCCAATGTAATATATGTAGTCAACTGTTCATTGGCGGAAGTTCAACTCACATCAACCCCAGATATTCATTTAGTTATTGTCTCCATACTAATAATTTTTGAGACACTGTATCACTGTATAGTTCTTGATGGCCCCAAACCCACGATGCAGAATTGGCTAACCTCTAACTCACAGAGATTCATCTGCTTCTGCCTTCTCGATGCTCAATGTAATTGATAAACTCATGATTAAAGGCATGCACCTTTATGCCTAGCAAAGATTTAATTCTTAAATATCATTTTAAGACCCCTCTTACCACACTAAGCCAAAACAAAATCAATGGCAGAGTTGTCTCTACAATCTATATGAATACAACATAGAAAAGTGTTGATCAATTAACCGTATACCAACTCCAGAGAGAATAATCCCAGCAAAAAAGAATGCTAAATTGACAATTAGAATGTATTTAGCTGTCTACTCTGGTTTTGAGGGAAAGAATTCTAAGAACACCGCATGCTTACTATTTCGCTACCTATCACTTTCGTTTCATTTGATACCAGAGGCTATAGGAAGAACTTAGTGAGTGATGGTTTTGCTCTTTATAGGACGGTGAGCAAGCTGGGCTGCACCTGTCATATTTCCTGTGATGCTTCAGGGCAGAACTGTGAGCAGTAAAGTTTTGTATTTAAAGCAGAGAGATGCACAATGAAAATTCATTGGCGAATCTGATGTAATTCTGCCACATCAAAAGTAAAGTTAACTCGGCTGAAAGTAATGCATCTAAAATATAACTGCCCTCCCTGGGACCTTGTAAGCCAGAATTACAATTTGAGAGCATGGATCTCCGGCGAAAACGAAAGTTCACATCAATTTTGAATATAAATCTAAACTAGATCTTATGAAAGTACACAAAAAAAATCCTAAAATGAACTCCATTATCAAGGAGATTGCAGTCAGTAAATAAAAGGCTTTGTCTGTTGTTTTCTTTCTGACATGTGGCCTGCATGTGATCCTAACTGAGAGCCTTTTCTGGGCTCAGCCTCCTACCCCGTCTTTCAGAATTCGAACAGAATACTAAATTTCTTCAGCCTCAGCCAATGTGTGCATACGTGAGTGTGCCTGTGCGTGTGCGTGCGTGAGTGTGCATGCATGTGCATGCGTGTGTGTATATACATATGGAAATTTCCTAGTGCAATGCATTGGTTTGTACAATCAATATGAGTTAATAATTATAATAAAAAGGAAAGGCAACTTCTTTTAACGGAGTGGCCACTTTTAGTTGCCTTCTTAACATCACAGCAGAAAGCTACGGCACCAGGATGGAACCTGCTTGCTTTCCTTTGTCCTGCAACTTACAGTAACACTGGTCTCATGTGAAAAGATACTTAGACAATGCCCCCCCCCCCTTCCTAAGGCAATAAACACAGTTTAGAGCAGATGACCTCTCACATGGGCCTTTCTTGCCCGGGACACTTTCTTCCGAAATACATGGGACACATTGTTTTCTTATATGGAATGGAAGCACTCTAGAACTCAGGAGCTCTCTGTGGAGGGCAGCATGAACAAATAAAACACATAATAGGCAGCTAATAAGAACGCAAAACGGGGAATAAACACACGGGGAACTCAACTGCCTGTGTTCCCTTTTGAGACGTCAATATTATCCAGGAAATACAATGTCAGCTTTCACGGGACTTTTAACAAACTGATTAGAAGTGATAGACATTTTCTCAAAAGACCTAAGAACAATGTGTCAAAAAAATATTTCTTCCAAGTTTTCATTAATGCATTTCTTTGCAGAGCTACTGAAAATTAGACAGAGCGTTCATGACAAATTAAATTAAAGTCCACCGTTCTGTTTCTTAGATTTTGCAATTAATGGGACCAAATCCAACCTAATAAGTACTGTGGAATGGCAGAATTGACACTTACAAACATTCTGCATCGTCAATAAGTCGCGGTTCATTTTCACAAATGGAGTTTGTTTCAATTCTCAGCTGTTGGACGATGATTTGACTTGGAGCAAAGGCAATGGAGTCGGGTAACAGCTGAGATGTGCTTGTTTGAATGGGGCCGAGAGATCCGTTGCAGGGTTTGCAGAGTGTGAATTACAATTCCAGTGATATCAGAAGCAACTAATTCCGTTCCTTAGAAGTGAGGACATAAAAGAAGTTTGAGGTTTGCTTATTTCAAGCTTTAATTGAGGGCTAGGTTGTAATTCATTTTCATCCCTGAGTGAGTGGTAAAAACATACACAGCAGGTAATTCACACCACCTCACAAACTGTTGGTGCACCCAGAAGACTAATCAGGGGAAGCTTCCAATAGCAAATTATCAGCTACAAATTAAAACTCTGCCACACGCTTGCTAAAAGTAGCCCTGCTTTTCGCCAGCACCCGCGCGAGTATTGGTAACTATTGGGTTGCCACGGGAAGGGAGGATGAGGGATTCTACCTGCTTGCCTTAAAGAAAGCCTCAGAAAGGTGTGAAATAAACTAGACTTCAAGCAAGGCTGAATTGGGGGCTTAAAGATGAAAAGTTGTCCTAATTCCAGGTGGGGTGGAGTTTATTCTGACAATGAAAATTTAAAGTAAGGCCCAGCTAAAGAAACAAGCAAATTCTGGATAGAGTTTAAGCCAGTTTGCCTTGAAGTCCTCCAGGGAAACCATCTTCTCCAACCTCATCCCTCAAACTGAAGATGGAGACTTCAGATGACAAAAATAATTAATTAAACTTCTGCTGTTAATTACTCTCAAGGAAACAGAGAAAGAGGGTAAGACTTTTTTTTTAAAAAAAAAAAAAGAAGGGTCTTTGATTTTTCCAGACTTTATGCCCTAACCTCAATGTAATATACAAAGTATATTTTTAGCATTTAACCTTCTCAGTTATTTTTTGCTTAAATGATGTTGAAAATTGTTTCAAGAAAGCTGCAAAGTGGTTGTGATAATACATAAAGAGTTCAAAATGGCTGCACATGTCTGATAAATATAGACGCTCCATACACAATTATGTTATTGGCTTAAATGACCATAATTGCACCTTTTGGGCTGTAGATCCACTTCCAGCTCCTTCTCTCCCCAAACAAAGCTCTTGCAAGAGCAATAGAGACAAGGGTGCACAAACAGGAAAAAAAAGAAAAATTCTTTTTCATGGCAACTAATTTCTTATATTCAAAATCTTGGTTATTCTACGTTTGAAAATCAAAGTACTAGAAAATACATTACTGTGGATTGCCTAGTGAGAGATTTCCTTATAGGGAAAACCTTCACGTAGTTTGCAGAGCTGCACAGACCTAAGCCTAGGTATAGCATACCAGGTAGCTTTGTTTTCTAATCAAGTGTCGCTGTCTTTAAACGAAACTCAGATAAATGACTCAAGGATGCAAATCTGAATTCCTGAGGGCCAAGCTTCAAGCCTGTGGCAAATTTAAACACTATCATTGAAATCGCCTGGTAGGGGAGGAGTAACGGGGCGGGGGCGGGGGGGGGGGGGCAGAAAAGACACTTAGAAGTGAAAAATCTCTGGAAAACAGCCTGGGGAACCCTGTACAACAATTCCACAATTCCACCCTAATAACTGCCACACAAGACATCCATTTCCTTAAATTCACAGAGGCTGGGTGATGTTGGACCCTGCTTGGTAAACATATAGGTAGTCCTGAATCCACTCATCCCATGAGTCATCTCCTGGGAGTTTGCCTTAAAAACCACTTTCAGGTCAGCCATGCAGAGAGCTTTGTCTCTTTTTCCTCTCTCTCTCTCTCTCTCTCTCTCTCTCTCTCTCTCTCTCTCTCTCTGTGTGTGTGTGTGTGTGTGTGTGTGTGTGTGTGTGTGTGTGCCTTATCAATATCTTGTCATTTAAGACAAAATTATTATTATTATTATTATTATTATTATTATTATTTTGGTTTTTCGAGACAGGGTTTCTCTGTGGTTTTGGAGCCTGTCCTGGAACTCGCTCTGTAGACCAGGCTGGTCTCGAACTCACAGAGATCCGCCTGCCTCTGCCTCCCGAGTGCTGGGATTAAAGGCGTGCGCCACCATCGCCCGGCTTAAGACAAAATTATTAGTAATTAGTGGGACTTTCTGTTTTCTTCAACAGAAGTTGATTTCTCTTGTAAGATCTGGTTATTTCTACAACTATATTTGAAAACTCATTTTTCTTGGTGCTGTTCGTACCCATGACCGTGTATTCATATGAAAGGGACTTCTTGGAATACTGGATATGAGGAGAATATGTACAAAATCCTGTCTGATTTGCAATTCAAATTTTCTTCTCTCATCGAATTTGGAGTCGGACTATGGCCACACCACACGCTGTCGCCTCAGTTGATGGAAGGCAGTCAGTCCCTTGACACCGCCACCAGAGCAGCCAACCTGGTACCCTTGCATTTGGATTAGGACTCCCCCCCATCCCCGCACCAGGAGCAGGAAACAAAATGGGCCTCAGCATCATCTACCTGTTTCCTTTGCAAGGTCCCTGACATTTCCTCAGGAGAGTTAGTGATAACACAAGCTTCCCTGAGCCTCCTGAGATTCCCATTTGATGTGGTACTCAATCGATGAACCCCCCCCCCCCCCAATTGCTCCTTTTAAAAATCCTTAAATAGCTCGAAGGAGCAACGAATTCATACATCAGCCCATTCTTTATGTTCTAAAGTGCAATTTATGGGGCTAAACGAAAGTAAATGTCATACCTTTAATTTTGTGGAAAGTTATGTACAAGTCTTTTATACCAAATAATCACATAGCAGAGTGCAGCCACCTTTCTGCTCAGCGGGGTGCCATTTGACAGACTTTAAAATTCCCCAAGTTCACGCGGCTTTCCTTCTAAATAATACATGTGCTAAGTATGTGACATTAAAAGTGCTTTTGGCATGTAAATGATCCGTTCTCTCATAGAAATGCTTTTAAAAGAATCTGAACTCACTTTTATTCTCCCCCCTCCTTTTTTTTTTTTTTTTTTTTTTGGAAATTCTAAGTGCATTGAATTTCATTGTCCCGCAGAACCACGCAGAGTTGAGCGCAGTGAACTGCAGGGACCAACCAACCCTTGTCAGCCTGTGTATTTATGAATCATTTGAACTGTCAGAAGTCTCCAAAGTGTTCTATTTGCTTCAACGCAATTTTCTGTTCCAGTCCAGGCAAAAATCTTCTCTTTTTCACTAATTTCCCTCTCTCCTGCAAGCTAAGTGTTAGCAAGCAGTTGTAAATCTTGAGAGTTGGGGGTTCACCGTTAAAACTTAAGGCGCAGCTATAAGCAACTTTTCTGGGTACTTACTTCATGCTTCGAACCCTTTCCCAGACTTCCTTATCTCTGAATGACAAGGCTGATGTTTTGTGGGTGATGAAAGTGTTTTTCACCAAAATTATAATTCAAAATTAATATTATATGAATAAATCAAATATGTAATCTCTTTCTCCTGTTTTATTACACTATATATATAGGGCTTCTTTCCCACACCACATATGCAGCCAACCAGGCCTCAGAACTGTAATGGGATTGGATAGCATGGTCTGTGTCTGTCTTCAGAGAACTTCTGCTGTTACCTATTAAAATAGAGCAGTGTGACGCTCGCTTGATACTCTTTATGCAGGACACAGAAGTCATTTCTCATACACTAGTCAGCTTCAGGGTGCTTCTAGAATTTGAACTTCACTACCCACTCCCTGAATATAAAGTCTCAGGAAAAAAAAAACAGGAAAGATACATACAATGAGATAAGATAAATTGTCAGCAAAGCTTTTGAATTATAGAAAAGTAATTGGTAATCTCAAAATGTATAAAACAGAATCTTGAATAAGAAATGAGTGGCCAGATTTCACAAATTAAAAATAGAGAATAGTCAAGATTAAATTTGAGTTAAATACCAAATAATTTTAGTGCAAATTATTTATAATAGTCTTTATTATTTTTCTGAAATTCAAATTTTGCTGGACATTCTACATTTATATCTGACCATACCAAATATTGATTTAAAGGGCTCCCTTGAACAATTTTGAGGTAAATCTGTGAACTTACCTGCTTCTGTGACTTAGGACATGATTACCAGTTACATCCATGCACTCACTCAGTGTGGTGCCAACACAGCGTTTTATGTTCAGGGACACATTTCCAAAGAACAGCTTCAATATTTTTTTTTAATTTGAGATGATTAACCAAGAATGCAGACAGGCAGGTGCAGTAAGAGGCCTTCTGAGGTAAGGAGATGGTTCTGTAATTAAGTATTTACCATGCAAGTATGAGGGTCTGAGTTCAGATCCTCAAAATCCATGTAAGGCTGGATGCAGTAGTGCATATGTAATCCAGGGGCTGCAGGGATGAGGTGCCAGCAAGATGCGACCAGAGAATCTTCAGATGCTCGACCAGCCGTGTGCCATGGCAAACAGTCATCAGGCTGTGTGTCAGACAGAGCAGAAGGCATAGACTGATAATGTCTGTATGTACACGCATGTCCATATGTACACTGTAGCATGTGTGCACCTACACTCACAGAAAGTACACACAAACACACACATACACTAAAAATTTTTAATGTTTCTTTTTATTCAACTATTACTCAAAGCCTGTCAAGTGTATCTAGTTAAACAATACCAAAATGATTCCACATTAGCCATCAGACATGTTGATCTGAATGCTTGTTGGAAAAATTAGTTCTACAAAATGCATTACTGCATCTAGCTAAACTGGTGCATAACATAACTGTGTACATTAGTAATGTTCTTTGGAGTCCACTGCTTAATTTCTTCAACATGCTTTGGTCATCGTGGAGAATCTTACAAGCAGGACAGCAGTGACCAGTGACCATTTGTGCTTATCAAAGTAGTACATCTTAGAGAGCTAGCACGTGGTACCGTGTGCCTGGTGGCCAAGTCAATATTCTTCCCAGAACAATTGGATAAAAGGTTCTTATGCATACTCCTCTGAAGAAAAGATTGTCTTGGTAAAAGACCACAAGTAGAATCAGGAAGTGAACCTGACACTCATTTGACCTTGTTAGGTAGGGAACTCTTTGGCCTCAGTTCTTCTAGCAAACTAAAGGTGGATTCACTAATGGGAAACATTCTGTGATCAGTGCCTAGGACGAAGGACATTTTTTTTTCTACATTTTTTCTGCCCTTTATATTCATTTCCATAACATAGCATAACATGACTTTTATCGGCCTGCTCATGGAGCCCAATTTTAAAACTAAAGTCTTTAATCGCCTCCGACTTAGCTTGTAACTCAAGTATAAACTCCAAAGTCGTTTCTTTGGACCAGTCCCTTTTACAGCCAGTAGGAGTTTCCCATCAGCATTCACGGTGTGAAGCGCACCCGTGCTCCATGTTGTTAAACGTGGTCCTTGGCAGGTTGACTAAAACCTAGGCAAGCATTTCCATCTTCCCTGCATGCATTTGCATAGATGCTTACGGGTTGTGCTGCTCTGTCTGGACACTCTCCAGAGTCTCCCTGTTCCCCAGCTTAAACAGCACATCTCAGCAAGGGAATCTTAGCAATTAACAAGCACTCGTAGAGCAGGTGGAAAGGCAAAACCAGCACTTTCTGTATTATAAAAGAAAAGCCCCAAAATACAGTCAGAGGCACTCGGTGGCTGTGTTTCTCAAAATGCATTTCTTGTTGGTAAAGCAGAAGTATTTAACACATTAGATGAAGGCAAACATCCATGGAGGGCCACCCAGTATGTTCTAAGGGAGGCTACTAGCCCTTAGGTGTGTGGAATGAAATAAAGTCATCTCTGTATTTTTATTTTAACATCATTGCTACTCATTCAAAGATTGTGGACAAATATAAGCTACAGAATTGATAGGAGTATACATATTCTCTAAAGATTAGAGTATCGTCACTAGGCAGAAAGACAGAAAAATGGAATACTGAAAAATAGGGTACCTTTGCTCAATATTGACTATTAGAAAATGTCAATATTAACTGCTTACAAAAGCAAGCAGAACTGAAGGAGAATTTAGAGAATTTTGAAAGCGAGACATCACATGTCTTCCAGCCAATCTTTTGATAAGATAAAGAGAACAATGGACAGCATCCACTAGGGTACCCCAAAGCTTCTCCTCTGCCTCAACACCGCACATCAGATGCCCCGACAGCAGTGGCTTCTGGGCAGTAAATACAATGTGTGGGAGGATTAACTGAACTGTCCGAGGCACTGACCTGGTGAAAAACGATGCTGCAGCTAACTGGGGAGTCTCCAGATTTTAATTGCACAAAAGCAGTTCCCTTTTGATATGAGAAGTTTCCAGAACCACCATGAAAGTATAAAAAAAAATCTTTTTTGAATAATTATATTACAAAGAAGGATTTTTTTTGCTGTAACAGAAACTCTGAATTTAAAATGCTTTTGTGCATTTTATATTTTTTGACTAAAGTGTTGTATTCACATAATTTGACTTTTGAAAGTGTTGTCTAAATTTTAAAATATAATCTCAGAGAGTGAATTTGTCTACAGTTTGATTCTTATACCCAAAGAATGTGAACTGAGTTATACATTTTAAATAAGGAATATGTTGAAATAATGTATTTTATCTATCCAAGAGCATTGATAGACGTGAAGCATAAAATATCATGAATTATTAAGGATGTTTTTTTTCACTTTTATTTCTGAGTGGCCAGGTTGCTTTCCATTGATCAAATGGATTTTGACTTCAGGGAAGGCAATTCAGTACACCCATAAATATACTTTTATCTATAGTTTTCTTGTATGAAAATAGGGCTTTGGTATCCTGAAAAAAAAGTCTTAAAAAAAAGAATGTGATATTTAGAAGCTTAAATCCTGATTTGATTTGACTTTTGGACCAAGCTTAACTAATGCAATATGAAGAATCATGAAGTTAGACAACCCACAGCTTGATTATTGCCAAATTTATTATCCTTTATGAGTAAGGATGGCATTTAGTAAGCCTAAGCATCAAGTTAAATGCAGCAGCAAGGGTTCTGTTCACACTGAAAGGGAAATCTCCTGCCAACGTGGTTATTACTAGGTCACCGAATTGGTAAGGAGCCCACTTTTAGATGCCTTCTGTCTTATTTGTTCAGGCAGCCACACCTCAAACAGGTTGACGATCACATTCATCAAGTCCTTTTTACTTAAATAATTTAAACATTGTAAGAGGAAAAGCAAGGTTTTGAATAACGTTTCCTTTTATTCTAATAACATACCTAGAGTCAACCTGGTATACAAAATCATGTGTGTGTGTCAGTAAACTAGAGTGCCACCATGTTAGCTAGCTAGAATAACTGCCCAGCAAGCTCTAGGAATCAGCCAATCTATGTCTTCCCAGTCTGGAAATGATAAGCAACAGAGCATTGCACTTGGTTGTTTGGTTGGTTGGTTGGTTTTGATTTGTATGGGTTTTGAGGATCAAACTCAAATCCTCATGCTTGACTACCAAGTTCTTTATTGACTGAGCCACTCTATAGACCTCTAAAACATTCGTCACACCATTCCAAAACCATGACACTTGTTATGATATGGAAAAATAAAAACAGAAAAATCTCACAATATTCTTTTTCTTTTTCCTTTTTCTTATTCCTTCCTTTCTTATTTCTTTTTTCTTTTTACTATCCCTGGAAATATTTGGTGAATTTTGAGAAAGCGCCCAGATTTTCATGTCCCCACTCACTCTCACCCATCCTCAGATGTGCTCACTGCCCTAAGGACACTTCCATGAGGAAAGGGGGTCCTGCTGATCCATGGCACCTTGCTGGATATCAGCCTGGAACTCTGTTGTCTTGGAGAGAATTTTAGAATCTTTTAAGATTATTTTTTCTATTGTATCAAAACTATCACTACATTGGAAGCAAATAAAAAAAATTGTGGATCCATGAATGCCACACGACTAGGCACAAGGGCAAAACTATATCAAACTGAGTGTGCATATTGCAGAGAGGACAGTGCTATTGCCCTGGTGCTCTTCCTGTCTATTTGTGTGTCCTTAGACGGAGGTTTAAGGTACTCATTAATAAGAAGAATGCTCTGGTTGCTCTAGGCTTTATGAAGGGAATTAAGAAAGAAGGAGTGGCAAGATGGTTCGGTGCATAAATTCTTCCTGTGCAGGCATAAGGACCTGAATTCTTATCACCAGCACCAAGCTAAATACTAAGCATAATGTTGTACATCAATAAGCCTAGAACTGCAAGGGGAAGAGATTGTGAATCCTGGAGACTCACTGCTGAGCTCCAGGTTCAGGGAGAGACCTTTTCTCAGAAAATAAGGTGTAAATAAGGTGTAGTGAAATAGAGAAAGATACTTAACAAAGACCTCTGGCCTATACAAAGAAAGAAAGAAAGAAAGAAAGAAAGAAAGAAAGAAAGAAAGAAAGAAAACAAAGAAAAGAAAGTTAATCTGTCCCTTATTTGCAATTTGTAAACTTGCAAATATTTGAAAACCAAGAACCAAGAGTCTGGGATCTAATTCAGTGACAGAAGTGTGAAATGATGCTTCCTCTGGATACATTTTTCTGCAGGGCTATTAATGTAATGACTACAAGAACCTGCCTAACCACACCTTAAGATATGACACAATGTGTCGTATTCAGCTTCTAGAACCCCAAACTTGGGAACCCAAGAGACACTCAATTACAAAGATTTTTGATGTGGAAAGTCGGAGCAGAATATGGTCATTAGCAAACCAATTCTCTCTTCCTTCTCCTTTAGAAATCTAAAAATATTTCAGTGTCAGTCAAGCAAGTAGTCAGCTGGCTTGATTTCATTTGCATGACTAGTCACGTTCTTCATTTCAAATGGTCTTGAGATGAGTACCAAAGCGGGGAGTACCACAGCTGTCCATGAAAGCAACTGTAATGAAAGCAGTTCCAAAATTCTCCAAATGAATTGCTAGGTAACATGTCCTCAAATAACAAGATCTTACAGCAGCCGTCTATTAGACCACAGAGATATGACTGTCTGGAAAAAGAAAGGGGCGTGTTTATAAATGTATACCCCACCTTGAAGGTGCCCGGAACAGAGTCTGTAACCATTCATTTGAAGCAAATGCAGTCTTGAATTTTTTTTCTATCAGAATAATATTAGGGACTAACAAGTGTCTTCAAGTACTGATGTAATAATAGCAGTACCATCCCTTCCTTCCTAGTTCAAAATGGGCCTTACTAAACTAAAAATTACCTCTTTTAAAAAAAAAAACTAATAATAGCACTTCCTGACTTGTGACAACTCACAAAACAGCTTGGAAGGGTTTTAACCCTTGCAATCCCTCAGGTTTGATAAGGAAAGGTAGGGTAGCCTCACCTTACGTCAGCGGTTATGGTCCATCTCCCCCACTCCCAGTGGAACACGACTTGATTACTTATTCTCCGCTGCTGTGTCATGAGCACCTGCCAACTTCCTCTTCAGTTCCTCTCGGGTGGAACTGCAGGCAGTTTCCAAAGCACCCTCCTTCTGTGATAAGGACACCGCGGTGTATTGCAGGTGAGGAATTTCAAATCCCGTTCATCATTGTTTGAAATCTTCCCTCATTCAAGCTGTCAGAGCTTGACAGACCTGGTTCTGTGGTTATGCACTGTTAAATGGGAGCCGCTCTCCAGCCTAGGGGGAACCTTTCTGCTTCCGTGCTAGGAAGCTTATTGGAGAATCCTTGGGGAAGACAATAGCACATAAATGGAACTCTGGCAAGACGCACAAAAATAGCCAGTCCCTTTCTGCGAGCGCCAACCAAGACGATGCTGATAATATTGCACTTGATGCTCCCAGTTCTGTTGCAGTCTCAAAATAATTTTATGGTGTGTGGTTTGATCAGACCAGGATAAAGTTACATCTCATACTCATATTTTAAACTTGGATTTTTCTTAAAGTCATAGAACAATTAATGTTTTAAAGATGGTATTTTCTGTATTTAGGTAAAATGAAGAGAGGGTTGATTTCTAGTTCTGAGAAATACTCTAATGACTTGTGATGTGAGATGCAGAGGTCATTGGAAAGTGGTATTACTAATTTACATTGAATCAGATTACATTCTAAACCATTAATATAAAGTAAGAAGCATATTATGCCCATAAACACACTGTGCCCAGTTACCTTGAGATGCTTTGCATGAATCAGGAAGAACTGAGGTGCTGAGAAAATGATTTTCATTTATTCACCTAGAAGGGCTTGGGACATGAGCTATACTTCCATCACTGACTGTTTGTTCTGGGATACTAATTTATTACTTTATTCCCTCACTCAACGAATGTGTACTTTTCAGATATTGTGCTAAGGACAAGTATTATGGGATGCTTAATGCATAAATAAATTTAAACTCTTTTTCTAGAGAGTGAGTATAAGAAATGAAGTGTTCGTATAATTAAAGATCACACAGTCTAAAATGAAACAAATGCCCCTTCCTTCAAACTGTTCACAGTAGCAAAAATACTGGGATAATACAAACTCCCTCTTTCCAAAAGGCCAGTAAAGATGAAAATAGAGCCTTTTTGCATGGGAGAACTTTGAAAAGTTTAAATTTGTGCTACACCTGTAGGGGAAGAGAAGTAAAGGAGAGAGAGAGACTGAGAGAGAGAGAAAGACAGAAAGAGGGATCCAGGCTGGCAGATAAAGAATGCTAACGTTAAATCAGGAAGTTGCACAGATAATGCATCTGGGCTGAACCACAGGTCGAGAATATGAAAGTGAGCATAGGCGAAGGAGATAAAGTTTGGAAGACCAGCAGACAGCCAGACCACTGGGGACTTAGCACAAAGCTAAGAAGTTTGGAGTTTATTAGTAAGACTGGGGCGCCATTAAAGATTTTTAGCACAAAATGACACAAGGATATTTAAGAAATTAGTTCGCTGTATGATGGATAGGTTACAAAGCGCAAGAACTGAAACCGGAGAACAAACTCAACAGCCATTTCCCCGCTTCAACTGACCTCAGAAAAAGGGAAGCTCTGTCACATGGGCAAACACAGTAAATATTGGGGGAGGGGCCACCTTCATAGTGCTGTGACAAAATGCCTGAGAGAGCCACTTAAAGGGGGTGTTATTCTGGCTCATTCTTTCAGAGGTTTCAACCCGTGAGCATTTGGTTCTGTTTCTGAGCCTGTGCTGAGACAGCCCGTCATGACAGAAGAGTGTGGCAGAGCCCCGCTGCTGATCTCAAGGTGGCCAGGAAGCAGAGTGAGCCAAATTAAGGGGCTGGCATCAAGATACACTCGAGACAAGCAGGCCATCGAAATGAACTGCTTCCTCAACCAAGCCATGCCTCATAAGAATGTCGAGAAGTTACAAATTCATAAGTGAATTAACCTATTAATTAAGACAGAACCTTCATGGTTCTATCATCTCTCAATGATTGGATCCACCACTGGGGACCCAACATATGAGTCTTAGCGAGGCTGTTAATTCCCAGCTAAACCATAACATTGTACCCTTGGCCACCAAAGACTCATGGTTGTGATCAGCTCACAATGCTCAATGCAATTTTTTCCTCTCTCAGAGTGCCAAAGCCTCGATAAGTTCATGCAATGTTCAAAATCTGAGTGCAAAGTCTGCTCCGAGACTCAAAGCAAACTCTTACATGATCCACATAAAGAATTGAGAAGCAAGCTATATTCTTCCTAGATGAATAATACATGGTAAACATTCCCATCCCAAAAGAAGACATGGAAAGGAAGGATGCTGGGAATTGAACCTAGGACCTCTGTAAGAGCAGCAAGTGCTCTTAACTACTGAACCATCTCTCCGCCCATAACAAGTTGTTCTTAAAAGTGAAGATAAAATGCCAATAAGACATACAGTCTGTTTCATGCCTGGCTGCACTTTTTCTCTGTGAGGGATGGGTTCCCCCCCCCCACTGGTGACCATTTATATTCCAATAGTTATCAGTGAAAATAATCTCTCCTCTTTCTCCAGACTTCCCACCTTCTAGACTCTACTATCTCTAACACGTACATCCCTTCAAATTCAAAGCATAGCTCAAGAGAAGTCACTGTAGAAAGTAGGAAAAGAAAACAAAATTATTTATACTGTTCAATGTTCACTAAAATAAAATAAGTGATACAACTTACACATTGAGTCAAGACACACTCTGAAGAAAAATACTGTCTGTAACAAAGAGGCCCAATTAAATGTTGTTATTATTGTAATACGGTGACACAAACCATCTGCCCTATGAAGTACAAAAGATGCTGGTACCTTGTACCACACACACATACACACACCCCCACACACACACATGCACATGCACGGGCACATGCACACACACACATGTACACATACCCATGTACACATGCTCTAAGAATGCTCAGCATTTTGAAATAAAAGAGGGTGTAGGTTAGCACAATAATGACTGTGAATGAAGAAAGATAAGATGAATTTTATAAACGATAACAGAAGTCTTAACCAGCAAAGATCCTAGAAACTTAGAAATCGCTCTGCATATCTGGGCTGTGTGGACTAATTCAGCAGCCCCTCCCGAGCAAGCGCTGCACATTCCGAGCTCTCCAGGACTGTTCTCTGCCCCTGGATTGTCACGCCTACTGCAAGCCCTTTCTGTTTACCTTGGGTTTTGAGCCATGACAGATTATCCTAGTGGTGTGACATAGAGAGTGCTGTTTGGGTTTTTTGGGGGTTTTTAAATGTTTAGCCTTGGGGCACATTACATTCATTTCAACTTGAGATTGGAGATTGTGCAGCGTGTGAAAGCCTGCCCAGAGTGCTCGCTGTAAAAGAATGAAGGTGCTGGGATTATTTTGAGCTTTCACTAAATTGAGTGTGTGATGTGACGCTAATATTTTTCTACCATAACTATCATCTCAGGATGAACTCAACCATCTGCCCCGTGCTTACCACAGGCTTTAAAGAAATAAAAAAAAAAAGTGTTACTTAAAGGTAAAAAGCAAAGTTCTTTAATAACAAACTTAACCACAAAGGACAGTTCTTGCTTTTGGTAAGAAGTAAAATGTCAAATGTTGAATAGTTTTCTCAGAAACTTCTATTGTAGTATTGCTAGTTCTAATTTATTACTTTGATTAATAGGCCAAATTTCCAGTTACTCCTCAAAGCTAGAATTGAGGATCACGCCCTCTAATCCTACTGGGAAGTCTTTTACAACCCTTATCAAATGCGATTCCTCCCAAACTCCCTAAAATCCTCTGAGTTTCTCCCAACACAGGTCCTACTGCAGGCAGAAAGCATGTGTTTACCCATATCCTTTCTCCCAACACAGGTTCTACTGCAGGCAGAAAGCATGTGTTTACCCATATCCTTTCTCCCAACACAGGTTCTACTGCAGGCAGGCAGAAAGCATGTGTTTACCCATCTCCATGACTCAAAGGCTTGAGTGCTCATTTAATTGACATACCTGTTCCTCAAGAACTTGCCACTTCTTGGCCTAGCAGAACCACTCATTAGGTGTTAAATAAATGAGCTGATGGATGAATTGGGATGCAAGCGTACTAATAAATACATACTGATCCTGACATATGAAGATAATTCAGCTAGGTAAGAGGATATGTACAACTCTGTTCACAACATTTGTGGAAAAAAAATACTTTTCTCCTTACGAGTGTCTCAAGTTTGGTACAGTTTTGTCTCTGAAATGGTTGACGTTTTCCAAGCGAAGGAATTAGGAGGATAAAAAATAAAGTGTATAGTCTGTCTCCTGCCCCTTGGAAGAATAAGTAAAAATAATAAAGTTAGGTATTATTTTAAAAGGTATTGTTATCTTTCTAAAAATATATATGGATTTATGAATTGAGTTCTTATATCTGGAACAAAGCAGTAGCATTTGTCTTCCCACCCCCCAAATCAAAACCAACTTATATATGGTTTGAATCTCTAGCAAAGGATTGGGGTGTTGGTAGGGAGAACCTGCATGGACTCTAGTTGAAGCTGACTTCTTGTCTACCGACCATGAAACAGAGGCCCTTTACTTCCTGAAGCGGTGTTTCTCGAAGGGCCATTGGGAGAAGGAGCTCTTCTTTCAGGCAATATTTATAAAGCATCTGGCATGTACAGAGCTTTGTGCTGAGAACTGTGAGGGCTACAGAGGTGAACAAGCCATGGGTGCTGCTCTCAAGGAATTTTCAATAAAGCATGCTTCTTCAGATGCCAAAAATGAAGGTGCAAGATTACAGAAAGAAATAAGAAAAGGCAGAGCGTCCCGAATGAGCTTGTACTGTAGGCACAAAATGCCCTGCTCAGCTAGGTCTCCTCTATGAAAGTCTCATTTCCACCTGAGTTCCTGCAGATTAGGGATAAGATCACTTAAGGCGGGGAACTCTATGCAAGTGCCACCTTCCCGATTGTTAGTTTATAATCCCATGATCATCAGAAGATAAAGACATGTTGCGGGGGGGGGGGGGGAGGGGGATAGTTTTTAAAAAGAACGCATCATCTGTACTTCTTGGGGAATCACTCTGAACCACATAGGAACCTTGGAAAGAGGACTATCTGCCAGGGAAACAGAGATTGTTTGATGATGTTTGGGGTGGGGGCTGACTGAGGTATGGAACTGTCCCTGCATGGGAGATACCAGTGCTTAAGGGATATGCAGGACTTTCTTTTAACAGTAATTTCCTCACAGCAGGAGAAATAATGGGTCATTGAAAGGTGAGATCAGTTAAGGAGAAGACTGATGTTTTTCTGTCAGCTTAACAGCTGCACATAACTCTACTAATGTTTTGGGTTTTTGTTTGTTTTTCGAGACAGGGTTTCTCTGTGTAACAGTCCTAGCCATCCTAGAACTAGCTCTTGTAGACCAGGCTGGCCTTGAAGTCACAGAGATCTGCCTGCTTCTGCCTCTTGTGTGCTTGTATTAAAGGCGTGCACCACCCCCGCCCAGCTGAATCTACTGATATTTTAATTATTGTCTACGGTCCCATGACCCACAGTCAATACCAACCAGTCACTCAGGCCCCAGCCAGGAGGGCTTTCCTTTCTGCTGGGGCTGCCATGTGTAGGTTTAAACTATGCCTCTATCATTCTGTTTGCCAACAATAACTCGGACGTCAGATGAGGGGGTGAAAACCTGCTAGATCCGAGAAGCGAAGAGGCAACCAGTTGACCTTACTTTTTGGCAGAAGATCCAGCAAGAGACATGTCTCTTCCCTCAGCCAAAAACCAAAAGGAAGTGCCAAAACTTGAATTCCCCACCCTTCCCTTCCTGTGTGTCTTCTGTATCCAAATTCCTGGCTTCTCTATGGCCAGTTCTGGTCAGCTAGTCCCTGGCTCTGGCCCCAGATTCAAGGTGAACTTTAGTCTCAGAATGCCACCGTGTGATCGAAATTCCCACAAGGGAAAAGCACTCCACGGACCACCCAGCAGAGAGAGATGTTGAATTTCTAACTGCTTGCTTCAGGATAAGAAACAATGTGAAATATTTCTCTTCAAAAACTAAATGTGATATTTTATAGATGATGGAACAGTTTTAGAAGTTGATAATTTTACCAAAGGCTATGCAAACTTTATTGAAGGTATTAAGTTCCTTGATTCAAATATTCTGTACTTATGAAGACCAAAACTAGGTAGAGGGTCAGTAGCTCGGCCATATGAGCTACGTGCCAGGACTCCAGTTCAACACTATTAAGGTCACACCAGCAAATCTGGAAAAAAATAAAATAACATCTATTTCATGGGCACACATATAAAGGATCTGTGAATGCAGGGTAATAGAACAATTTCATTACCAAGGTGTGAGATAAATCGCAAAGAAATTAAGAACATAGAATATATACAACACACAGGGCTGGGGAGGTGACTCAGAAGTTTAGAGCACTGGCTGCTGTTCCACCCAGGTCTATTGCCAGGACCTACATGGTATTTCACTTTTTTTCCATAACTCCAGTTCCAGGGGATGTGACATCTTCCTCTAGCCTCTGTGGGCACCAGGTAGTTATAAATGCTCATGCCAGAAAATCGCTATACACATAAAATAAATTTTAAAAATATACACATATACCATACAGTGTTTAAGGAATGCCTAATATAATAATTCTTCCTCTGAGCTATTTGATACTAGGTATAAATAGGCTTTCTATCCTGATGTTTGTAACATCTTGAGAAAGTTTGGGGGGAACTAATAGGGAAATGAAAACAGAGTTGAGAAGTAATGATTATGTTGTAAAATTCTAGAATGCAGGAATATTATCAACAACTTGAGAAGTCAGGGAGAACAAGATGGTAGAAGCTTTTTCAAAAGTAAGTGAATGGGTGAAGCAGACTTCGGTTCTTGTCGTCTTGCTAATGGCCTCAGAGACAAGAGGCACAGGAAGTAGATGAAAAACATTGCGTAGGTAGCGTTTTTTCGTTTCTGTCCATTTCAGACACCACAGAACTTTACAAAATGGTTCCCATTCCCTGCTCTTCATCCATTACCCAGTACACATTTAAGGAGTAAAAGCCATCATTCTCCCCTAGATGACAGTGCTACAAATTGGGATGGACAGTCCTCTATGGACCCTAAACTTATAAATCTAACAATTTAGAGGAAAAGCAATAAAGATTAAATATATGGCAAAATGCGATAAACACCAGAGTGATGCAGAGAAGCCAGCAACAAACAAACAGAATATAGTGAAGTCGTCCTGCCCCAGTGGGGCATAAATCAGCAAAGATCCTACTCCGTGACTAGGCTCTCTCCAGAGCCGCGAAGATAGAATGCTATTTGTCCAACATATTTGGGTTCCCAATATTTTTCAAGTTATTGAAGTTAATATTTAACAAACACATTTTCTGCCAAGTTTTAATATGTTATCACCCTCCAAAGAAACAAAGTCCAGAAATAATTCGTCTTGTTGGCAATATTTATCGGTATTTTGACACGAAACCTGAATTATTATTGAAAGTAAATAGGAAATCGGTGACTTAAGGCTCGAGAATTTTTTAAAGGTGTTCTCAAGGTTACTGCATGCTCTGTGGCGATGAAAAGGTGAATAAATAAAGCACAGGTGTCCCATAATCTGCAGTTTTTCCTATAACTGTGACTACTCTTTAAGGGAAACCTTCCAGCTGACAAATTTAATTCCCCCTTTTGGTTTTGTTTAGACATTGGAGTTCCTGGTGTCATGACACTTAGCAACAATAAAAAAAAATAATACTAGGTGTTCCAAGACTCTTCATTTCCCCTATGGTGCTTGGTCTGTCACTTCCCACAGCTATGAATTTCCCAGGAAACCTTAAAATTTATAATTGTGTTTATATTACAATGCAATCATACTAATTGCATATGTTACCATGTGATATATCAATATGGATGTCATTGTGCTATTGTATTATCAGTTATATGCAATCATAGCACTAAACACACACACATATTTATTCTTCCCCACTATAAATATTCTCGGCTTGGCGAGGACATACAAGGAAATACCTGAGTCCCACTCAGGAAATCTCTGGACCACTCACTAAAGCAATGCGGAAGCAGCAAGTTCCCATCTTCACCCAGCTGGCTGTCTCTAAATGAGCCACAGGAAACAAGCCAGTGTCCAACCTGTTAGCTCCTTCCAAAGACAACCGGCTTCAAGCCCTGGGGACACAGGGGTCTCATCTGCAGGACACACCAAAGCAGAGCACTGGCCTCGCTCCAAAAGCTGGCCTGTGAGTAGATGGCTGTTTGTGCGTCCCTGTGCACAAAACACAACACGCACACACAGGGCCAGTTCATGTGACACGGACTCCGAGGACATTGTGGTCTAAATTTAACTAGGAAACAAAGCAAGCCGATCGTTACCTTTCAGTCAGGGCAAAGATGACAATCACAATAATTTTGCAACACATTCAAACAAGGAAGCAGGAGGGAGTGACAGGGGCTGACTGTCTAAAAAACATCCCCCAAACACTGGGTTATGTAAACATGCCAGGCTTACCGAAGGACTGGACAAGCCAATGTGAACTTTTCCAACCTCCAGCCCTGAGTAGGTCTAGGCTGTAATTAGAGCTCTTTCAAGCGGGCAGTAGTGGGGAGACAGTGAACAGGGCATGTGTTAGCATCTCCTTCTGCTTCATGAGAAAAGGACCCCCTTGGTCACTGAGAGCCTCACTCCTTAAAGAGCTCCTTCCATTTCTTCACAGTTGTTTGTTCTGAGAATATAGAGCAAGGAAAGCCTGAAACCCAACAGCAGCCTCCCTTTCCCCGTGAGCCGCTACACTGAAGCATATAATACTTGACAGCCTTTGTGAGTAGCAGAGTCCGTGGATTTTTCTTTCTCTCTCTTTTTTTTTTTTTTTTTTTTTGGCAGCAGAGGTATCCTTTCACCTCATTATAAAATCTAACCTGTCAGAGCTAAATTGAGGAGTTTTTTCAACAGGGCTGGGAAACTCATCTTTAATTACTGTACAGGGGAATGTTTCTGAATTATCAAGTGTGCAGGAAAAGCCTGAACGGCAATCTGACTGCCTTGAGAAACAGGCACTCCTTGATAGAGAAGCCATGTTGGTTTCACAGACTCTTTGGTGACAGAGCTTTGATAATGGTGGCTTTAAACCCATAGGAAACACCAAGTAAAAAGCATACTAGTTAGTCTAGCAGAAGTGTGTGTACACATATCTGTCCACGCACAAACTCTTTTAAGAATTTCGTTAGGTCTCTAGTTTAAGACAGTTAACTATCTAGGTGTTTACAGCAATTTCTAATGGAGATTTTTTTTTTCTTACACCAGCTTAATGTGTTGGTTACTACTATAAGCTGGCAGAGTCCATTGCAAACTCATGACTTGCCGCTAGCTAGCTAATGAACTCTTGAAATTGCAATCTCTCTCTCTCTCTCTTTCTCCCTCCCTCCCTCTCTCTCTTCCCCCCTCCATTTCTTTAAGGTATCTGTAGAAAAGAGAAATCATCCTACCTATGGCATATGACTGGTGAGTTAATTACATGAAATAATGAATATGGAAAGTTTAGCCAAGTGCTTAGCGCATTATAGCCACCCAATAAACGGCAGCTATTATTATTTCGAGCTCTTTGCTTGGAATTTCTAATTGCTTTGTCTGCGCATGAGAATGTGGTTTCCAAGCTAGACTAAGTATTAGACAGAAGTGCCTCCCCCTGCCCTTTATTTGCAGATAGTAACAGAACAAAATACCTCGGGTGTCTATCTTACAGCTGCAGAAACAAGGCAATTGTTAAAGGAATCAAACAAATGGACCCTTGTTCATCTGACACCCTGAACCCCACTTTAATTAATGTTCTCTCAAGGTCAGTATTTCAACTCAGTCAGTAATCAACAATGTAGATTAACCAGTCACTCAAGGTATGTCTCATAAGAAGGAAAACACATGCTTCTTGTGGATGAATAACTCTGGACACTTCCACATAAAACATCTCAGTCTTGGCAGCTCTAAACACCTATGATCATATTCAAGCTTTCAGACACTGCAGTAGAGAAAGCATGTTTATTTTGTCAGGTTTGTATACCCTAAACCTGTCTGCAAATGACCTCTCTCTCTTTCTCCACCAGCTGCCGTAATAATCCATTCAGTACTATTATGTTCTGTGCCTTTTACATGTAGTAGCTCATTAAACCCTAACGTTGTTGTGAGGTAGGCATCATAATTACTGTGTATTATTTTTCTAACATTAGCCAGCTACTAAATGATAATGGAATTCATATCCTGGGGCTTTGATTCAAGTCTGATCCTGATCCTGTGACCTCTAGTGGTGTTGGGTTCGCTAAAGTAAATCCCAGATAAAGGAAATCCCAGCTGAAGCAGGTTCCGTGAAGGAGGAGAGTTCATCCTCCAACTTCCCTGTTAGTATCAGGCAGCAGGCCTACTTCCTGTCTCTAAATCCACCCACCAGTCCTGGAGTTGGTTTCATCCTCATTCGGGATTCTTGATTATTAATTGATGGAGGAAGGCACAGTCCAGCGTGGGTAGTACTATCCCCTAGGCAGAGGTTCCTGGCAAGTATTAGAGCAAAGGAAGGCAGCTGCAAGCAAGCAAGAAAGCAAACAAGAATACATTTATTCTCTCTTTGATCTTGACAATGGGTGTCATGTGATTAGCTGTTTGCATTCTTGCCTCAAGCTCCCCGAAATGATGGACTGTAACTTGAGATTGTAAACCAAATGAACTCTTCTTCCCTCTGCTGCTTTTTGTCGGGGTGTTTATCATGACTACAGAAACAAGACTAGAAAAGACAGAGAGCCCAATCTTAGCCAAACAAGAAAACAGAGCACAAGGAAAAAAAAAAAAAAAAGAACAAAGAAAGAGAGTCTTAAAGCTTCTGTTTTGATTGACAGGTTTTTTAGCTAAGTCTGAGGCAAATGTTCTGTGGATCACACTTTCAAAGATGCCACCTTATGTCTTCCTTATTCCTAAGGCTGCCCTTGTCTGGTGACAAAACAGGGAAACAGTGACTAGGAAACCAAGGCCGGTGAAGACAACGCAACTAAAGCTTGACTTTCCCTGACAACTTCGTCTACTACTATACCTGATGGTACTCAGAAATAAGAGATTTGAGATATCTTCTGATAATTTTTAATGAAAATTGAAGTATATCTACAGTCTATTATCTCGTGCAAAATTACCTCTGTGCATTCTATTTTAAAAAGCCTAAAGGATATGGAAACAGAAAAAAGTGAGGGTCAGTGGGCCCCAGCTCTTGTGATTCTCTTTCCCAGGTGCCATTAATCTGTCACAGATTCCAAGCCTTTCCAAACACTCTGTTCCTTTTCACACAGATGCTTATAAGACGTATTTTCCATGACTGACAGACATGTATACATCTTCATGTGTACATCTAAAGAGCCTTCCATCAGTACAAACAGATCTCTTTCTTAATTCATTTTTAACTGCTATATAGGGTGTGACTCTGTGGCTGAGCCATCACCCAACCTCTGCCAGACATGCAAGTTTCCAATTCTACACATGTACACACAACACAATGTGTGTGTGTGTGTGTGTGTATTAATTCTTTGAGAAAGCATCCCTGTCCATTCTTCTCATGCATGAGCGCATTTGTCTCTCAGACAGAAACTCATCAATGAAAATACTCGGTTGAGGGCTTTGGGCACTTTAAATTTTTATAGAATTTGCCAAATTACCATCCAAAATGGCTGTTCCAATTTACACTCCCACCAGCTGTGTCTGAGAGTACCTGTTTCCCCACTGGATATTAGCAATCTTTTTGCATTCAATTTCAAAGAGTAATCAACAGGACTCCGGTTAACTCTGCGATGAAAGTGGCCCCCCAAGAAGCTTAAGAATGTATCATTAGACAGGGAAGAAAACAATTATTTGGTGTGACCTCACTCTGTGATTGGTATAATAATAATATTACAAGACCTCTTGATTGAACAGCTACTTACCCTAGACTTTAAAGACATTAACTACCTGCCTTACACTATTCTCAAGAGGTCAATAAGAGTCATTCCTCCCCATTCTGCAGATGCAAATTGTAAACCATAAAATATAAGCAAAATTTTCTTTCAGGCTGTGTATAAGAATAGAGAGTAATAAGCTCATTCTTTGGAATGCCTACTTTATTTGCTTTATTTTCTCAGTGATAAGGTAACTTTTGAAAGCCAGAAACAAAACTTTAATCTGGGCATTTTTACAGCCAAAGTCTTGCTGCTCAGATCAAAATCATATTTTATATTCACCGAAAATTATACACAATAAAGTGTATGTGCGCACACACACACACAATTTAAACCAGTTGGGCTGACAATGCTCCCCACATAAATGATAAATTAACAAACCCCCAGTACTGGGCATGAGAAACTTCCTTTTGAATTATTGAACAGGGTAGTATAAGTGACTCCCCAAATCAAATATATTAGCAATGTAGCTCTTGATTGCCTCTTAGGGTTTGAGGGTGGGCCCCTTTTGCTGAAGATACTGCACAGTTAGGACACAGAAATTTTATGTTTGTGGTAGATATAACTTGAAAACCTCCTTCCTGAAATACAACTTCAGAAAATACAGAAATACAAATTCCAGAAAATACTATGTAAACTGTCAAGGAAGGGAAGTAACTAAATAGTCCTATGTAGGGGCAAGATCTATGAACCATGGCAATGACCAGCATAGCAAGATATGCATAAAGTTGCAATAAGTGCTACACAGAAGTCAGTGACAAGCAGCAGCTGTCTAATTGGACTGAATGTTCACTCAGTAGGAGGTAAATCAGGCCTGGGACTGGAAACCTAGCCAGCTTCCTGGGGATAGTATAGTCATGGACCTTAGAAAAGAATCTACTGATGTGGGGCAAATGTCTATATTCTGTCAATTATGTTTTAAATAAAGGCTGATTGGCCAGTAGCCAGGCAGAAAGTATAGGCAGGACAACTAACCAGACAGGAAATAAAGACAGGTCAATGAGAACAGGAGAATTCTGGGAAAAGGGAAGCTCCCTCTGCAGTCCTGTCCAGACACCGCAGAAGGAAGATGTGACCTACCCCGATGAAAAAGGTACTAAGCCATGTGACTAACATATACTAGAATAATGGGCTAATATAAGTTATAAGAGTTAATAAGAAGCCTGAGCTAATGGGCCAATCAGTTTATAACTTATGTAGACATCTATGTGATTTTCTTTGGGGCTAAACGGCTGTGGGACCTGGTGGGAGGACATAAACAAGGCAGGACGAAAACCCATGTTACAATCTACTACAACCATTTTACTAGACCAGCATAACTCTTTACTAAATCATTCTAAATCATTTTTTATACTCACAGGTAAAGTGTAACTACCACCCCTCATCAAAGAAACATCTCTTTATAGAAAATGGAGATCATCACAGAAAACCATAACTGGACGCAATGCAGAGATCAATAGATGGTAGGTAGCTTAGCCCCAGGGGATGCATCTACATCACAGCTAAGGCTAAGAGCATTTAGTGGAAGATGGGGAGGAAAGATTGTAAAAGCTAGAATACCAGGAAGTTCAACAGTCTTTCCTAGGTGCATAAACAAGACCGGAACAACAGCTTTGTCAATAGACCTGTTAATGTGAAGGGGGAAATTTGTGTGTAGTTCTGCCCCTAAGCAATGAGCCACAGACAACTAAAGACTTCTGGGACATGGAGAATTAGGATCTCCGAGGGATGAGCAACCTCAGTGATTGTCTACTGCAGAAAGGTAAGTCTTGAAACCACCACCAAATTGCACCACCAACAAAAATGGACTAACCAGGTTGAATGTGTGTGTGTGTGTGTGTGTGTGTGTGTGTGTGTGTTAAGTTAATAACCTCTTTTTCTCTGTTTGGTGTGGGCATGGAGGACAAGTCTAAAGGAGGGTGGCTAGGAAGAATTAGAGGGAGGAAAATGAGGGAGAAAAGTGATGTGGTTCTATTTCAGTTAAAAACATATTTTAAAAACATTTTTCTTTACTTCTGCAGAGTGATGGATTAGAAGTACTATGGACTGTAAGCTAATGAAATTCCCATATATGTGGGGGTCTTTGTCTCCTCTGGTAAAAGCCACTGGTATTATTTTCTTGTATGACACTGTCAATCTGAAGGGAAATGAAGAGAAAAGGTATCATCAGCCGCATTTAGTATTTAACATCTCTCTAGGTCCTAGCTCATCATTCACAGCCTAGGGAACTTGAACCTCCCACACAGGAAGCAGCGCAAACACTGGTAACTTCCTCAGAGCTACTTCCAGGCATTGCCTTGAGCTTAGCCCCAGACATAGGTCCCAGGGGAAGCCAGGTACTCTTTCGTGTGTGTCTTATTCCCTTATAGAAAACTCACAATCCAAACTAACTGTTCACAGATGATCTAAATGGAATCTCCAGAATGGTGACAACTAGCGCAGGCACAGTCAGAAACCCCCCTTCACATCTGGGAGCGAAATGCTCGCATGCTTTGAGATGTGTGCTTCATGATTTTGTGAGCCTTCCATTGCTTTTAGTTTTTCCATTCATGGTCAACCGATTGTGATGGCATTGATATGAATATAAAGCAAATAAATAGAATGCAGATGATAACATGGCTATCCAAACCAGAAATGTATTTCTTTTCCCAATATAGTAAACTTAAGATAGTTTAAGAATAAATGTCTCAGTAACCTTATCCTCCTGCAAAGCCTTTCTCTCTCTCTCTCTCTCTCTCTCTCTCTCTCTCTCTCTCTCTCTCTCCTCTCTCCCTCCCTCCTTCCTTTCTTCCTTATCAGATGTGGTACCTTGACTTGCAGCCACGATCCTTTCCTCCATCCACCCGGGCTCCATCACCATCCAGTCTTCCCTGTCTAAAGCTTTGACACATTTGTCACAACAGCTGAAGTTGAGGAAAGGACTTGAAACAATTTCACCCGGCTTGTTATGACTCCCGTGGCCCTTGTGTAGTCCTCTTAACAGCCTTTGTTCCATCCTTCCAATCAAACGTGAGCACCAACTGCTTCCCCTTGCACAGTGTGAAACAGAAAGGCTGGAGTCTTTGAGCTCCTGTTCCAGTGCACAGATCATTAGAGCGGACGATATTGTTCTGTACATCAAACCCTTCATGCCAACTTCTAAATGAGAGCGATAGACTGGAGTGATGACAATAAGCTATCAGTGTCTCCTTTTAATGCCAATACCCTTTCTGATGAAAATGACCGCTTTAATAAATTTTACAGAGGACTTCAAGGCCTCAGGACCATGTGGAGAAGAACCTGAAATATAGGTTAGCAGGGAGAGGGTGACCAGATGACAAAGAATACACATGCGGTTTCCTGGGCATGTGATCCTGCTGCTCTGTCTCCCACTAGGATCTATAAGATCTGTGGTTCTTTAGAAGTCAAGAGATAGCTCCCGCTGTTTTCCAAAGTCTAAATATCATGGATGGATAAGCCTGGGCGAAGGTGGCGATATCTGTGGTTTAACATGCTTATGAGAGACAAGCAGAGTGACAAGCCATGTGTTCAGAGGTCCTTTTCCTCAAAGCTCAAAGCGGTTTTACAGATTTGATCTAATTATTCACCCGCAACATTGATGGCACCTAGGAAGAAAGGGGAGGAAAGGATGGAGAGTATTATGGGGTGAATATATTAATACCACTATGACTATTTTGCCTGGCAAATAAACTTGGAATCCTATGTCAAGGTGGCTGGGTTTTGAGTGGTTGAGGGTGTTGTTTTAGTTTGTTGGGGATTGAGATATTTTTGCTTTTTTTTGTCTGTTTTGTTATTGTTTTTTTTGAGATAAGATTTCACTATATAGCCCTGACTGGCCTGGAACTCCCTATGTAGACTAGGCTGCTCTTGAACTCACAGAGTTCTACCTATCCCTGCTCCTCAGATGTTTGGCACAGTAAGTGGTTTTAATACCATAACAGTTGCTCTTCTCTTGTTTTCAAGTAAGAGCTAATGTTGAGGACTAACATAGAAAAACCAATCTCTGTTTTATAAAAGAAGCAATACTGAGTTTTCTCTAGTGACTCTTTCTCAGGGCCCGGCCTACCCAGTCTTCCTCTGTAATTAATTCTGTGATTACAAAATCTATAGAAATTGACACTTTTCAAAAAACAAACAACAACAAAACATTTGTTTACCTAGGTGAGACAAGGAGCTATGGATGTAGAATATGAACCACCAACCCTGTTTGCCTTACAAGCAGGCAATACTGTTGTTTTTCTTGCCACAAAAGAGGGACTCAAAGCACCAGCTGAGGACCATTCTAAAATGTTCATGAAGAAACTGTTGCTCTTTGCACATTCTCTTTCAGAGAAAATTTTAGACTGAGAAAAGTTTTAATGAATTGATGGTAAATTAATGTGTGCCGACTACAAAATTAAAACTCTGGTTATCCCAGATATCCAGAAAACAAAAGATTTAAATGATATGGGTTTTTTTCGTTTTTTATTACCTACTCAGGAACCATCTTTACAGATTCAGAAGAGAACCAGTGTTACCAGGATATCCATAACAACAACCACACACACACACAAAGATATAAAAAAGCCAGAACCCATTGCTGCTCCCCTTCCCGGATAGGGAGGGCAGTCTTGTGTGTGTCTGCATTTAAGGAGATAGAAAGTGGAAATATGGCCCCACAGGTCTGCTCTGACTGAGCAGGCAGCGTTTCTTTACTGTGGCAGCTAAGTGACGTGACAGACTGGAGAAAAGCCCAAGCAACCCACGGCTCCTTTCGGTGCCAGAGGAAGATTTGTGGCCTAGAATGAGAGTAGCATGATAAAAATGTGTGAGATTCTGTTGGAAAACAAGCCGAGTGCCCTCCCGTATTCTTCATCCCTGTGTAATAGAAGCTTTAACCATGGCTCACATATTCTCTCTACCATCTGTGACCGGTAGATACTCATTTGGGGGAAAATACAGGGAGGCTTTAAAGGTAAAGAGGCTTAAGGACTTGGGTTTTGATTTTTCTACCAGTGCTAAAAGATGCATCACTTTGAATCCTTTGTTGGCTTGGGGGTGTAGCTCAGATGATAGGATGCCTACCTGACACACAGGAAGCCTTGAGTTCTTTCTCCAGGACTCCATAAAACCAGGGATGCTGATGTCTGTCAAAGATCACTGTTGCAGTCAAGCATGGTGCTTCACACCTGGAATCTCAGGATTCTTGGGAGAATTAGACAAGAGGGTTGTGAGTTCAAAGCTAGTTCTCCATTATGTTGTAAGACCCTGTCTCAAAACCCAAAGAAAGATAAGAGGAGGAGAGAGAGGGAGGAGAGGAAGGGGAGAGGAGAAGGAAGAAGAGGAGATGGCATGACAACTAGATCTAACTGCTAACAAAGAGTCTGATCCAGTAGCATATACAAAGGGCATGGGTTCTTAGAGAATAAGAACTTTCTAGAAGCATTAATTTTATACCTCCCTTCAAAACTGCAAGAACTGAATAAATGCAGTTAATCATCTCTTCTGGAGGCAATTATCATACCCCATGATATGTGTCTTTCTTCTGCTTAGGAATCAAGCACATTAATAGGCTTTTAATAAGAGTGTATGCAAATCAGAGAATCTCTGATCACAATAAACTTGAACTGCTCTCAGTGCTGTTGGACTTTATCATAACTTTACTGGGTGTTCAGAAAGTGAATCAAAGTTGTGTGTAGAATTGAAGGACCACACATCTTTCTGTGTTTCCTATATGAAATCCAGCTATTTGATCATCTTCAGTGGAATGTGTTATTTAGATTTAATGGTAAAACAAAGACTGTTGTTGTTAAGTGTCATCATAACCAATGACGAGTTTAGGGTAGAATGCAATAATTTTTGTGTCTATGATAATCTCCAAGCTTTCACTTTTTAGTGTCCCTTAAATTCCACATTTTCTTTATATCTCTGCTTCTGAGATCTTTCCAAATTGTTAAGTCTTAAATGTCTAAAAAAACACAATTAAGCAGCATATATAATAATTAACTTGTGTTGAAAAGGAAAGCAAATTACTTAGTTTTCTCCAATAACAAAAAATACTTATTTCCTTGAGTTATACATATCTAGTTTGTATTTTACTTTATATTTGACTAAACAAAATTTCAAACTTTGTTGGGAACCATCCTTGACAAAAATACCTCTTGCCAGGGTAGAGGGATGGGGATTTGGAAAATATTAGTAAAGAATATGAAGATGTGAATGAAAATAATAAAACAGAGAAACATATAGGATAGTATCAGGAGGGAATTCCAGTGAGTACTGAAATTCACCCACATTTAATTTCCAACTGCTTAAAATACCCCTCACTCTAAAATGTAGGAATAAGACAAAAAAAATACATTAACATAATGTAAGGAAATGAACATACCAATTGAAGGTTGCAGGCTACACTCATAGCTAAATGTTCTATTGCTAGAACAGAACAAGTCATGCTCACGGCCTAGACCAAAACATTCTGTAGGCAAACCACTCCCTGGGTGAAATCCAAAGATATCTCCTTGAGGGAACTGGAACTTAGTTGGCTCCTTAGACTTTTGTTTGAGGTAGGAACACATTTACTTCTCTATTCCTGGAGTACAGGTCTAGCTATTAGACAGACCTGTTGACAATAGCCTTGAGAGAGCAGAACTCTCTGGTCTTTGCTTAGGTGGGCCCTTTGTTTGAGGTAAAAGCACAATAACCTTGAAGGAACTAGAGGTAAGTTCCAACTCTCTGACCTTTGGTCAACGTGGAAATAGGCTCAAAATTTCAGGCTTCTACAAAACATTAAGTTAGATATCCCCAGTAAGTAAAACTTTTCATACTTAAAAATCTGATGATGAGGTATATAATTCTCAGGCCTTTGACAGCAAGAGTGTGTGCAGCTACGAGAAGTTATATGAACTATGAAGTATAGTAGGCTCTCTTTTGGGCCATCAACCAACTCTCAAATCATGACACAGAGACTTATTATTAATTATGAATGCTTGACCTTCTGTTATGCTTGTCCCATTAGCTCTTATAACTTAATCTCACCTGTTTCTATTCATTCATATTTTGCCTCAGGGCTTTTTGCCTTTCTTTTATTTTGTATGGGCTACTTTTCCTTCTTCTTCCATGGCTAGCTGGCTGGTGGGTGCCTGACTGGCCGATCCTGGTCTTTCTCTCTTTCCCTTGTTCTCTCCTATTTAGCTATATTCCTCTCCTACTTTTTCTCTCAGCCTATGACACCCACCTGGGCCTCTACTGTTTTACTGGTTGTTCAGCTTTTTATTAGACCAAATGGTTACATTTGGCAGGTAAGGTAAAACAGCAGCACATTTTTACATAATTAAAAAAATGTAACATAAACAAATGTAACATACCTTTATATAGTTAAAGAAATAGTCAACAAAATTTCCCCCTTTTGTCTAAATGAAAGGTTTTTTAACTTTAACATAGTAAAAACTGTATACAATAAGAACAATTATCAGGTAAGAATTGCATTTATGATATTCAGTCCATTTGTATTTGGCAAATTCAGATAAAATACCCCATTATTTATCCTATCTTGGTGAGTCCAAAGTTTTGTACCTAATTTACCTTCTATCATAACTAAAGAAAACTCTAACTATAACTATCTGTTGTCAACTCCATAAAAGATACCAGAAGGATGTACTATTGGCTGAATAAACAGGAAGTGCAGTGCAAGCCACTTCCAAAATTGTAGAAATGACAGAGACATCTGGCTGCTTGGACAGTCACCCATGATTCCTCTGTCATGTTGGGGCATCTGTATTCAGCCTACAGGCCTAGACTAACTGGCAGACTTTTCCATGAAATAAGAATTTTGAAAGACTGTCCAATCTTATCTTGGCAAAGTTTAGCAGTCTTTTCCTTTGTGCCCTGATTATACAGTTTGTACAGCATACTGTCAGTAGTCAAGGCAAAAGCAGTTTCTTGACCAAATGGCTAGCTTTACCATGATGAAAAAAACTCCATATAAAGGTTCTTTGGTACCCACCATTCTTTTCTAAAGTAGATTGGTGCTGTTAAAAGCAAACATGTCTCACTATCATGAAAAGCTTTAGGTTATTAAACATCATAAATATCACATTATGCAGATCTCTGAAGCATTTGAAGATCAATTATCTATCTAAAATATATCTGTTTAACGTTGAAAGCCTACCTAATATGACTATAGGCTTGATTATTATAGATGACTAACTACTAACCTGCATTTCTTAATTAAATGTTCCATTTTTAAATAAGCTTCATAGGTGCAATGTTTTAAACAAAAGTAGAAACATATATACAGCATTACAAAAATGACCATAAATTTGTATCAATATACAAAAATCCATGCCAATGAAAAATATTTGTGGTTAATAGTTATCTTTTTATCCTATATTCTTATATCCCTCCTAAACAATGACAAACATCTATAACCCACTAAATGACCCAAAACTACCCACTCCACCTTTGGGGAATATGGGTGTTGTATTCTCTAGACTGATTCTTGTCTGAGGGTGACAGCATCTTTAGGAGACCCTGAGAAAATTGAGATAATGGTCAAGTCCTAGGAAAACTAGTTGTAACATTTGCTTTCCAGTCTCAGAACTGTCCCACACAGAGGGATCAGTATATACATCACTTATCTGGTAATTTTTCTTGGTTCATTTTGTAGAACTCTGAGGCCATTTCTGAGGCTTCTAAGCCTTAGTACTCCCCACCTCAGAACCTAAAACTGGACCTGCACATACTAGAATGTTGGGGACTTTCCATCTCCCTGAGTCCTTGTGAGTGTTTTCCAAATAGAGCTTTGTTCTTGGAATTGGGACAAGATAACTCACAGATGTCCACAGATGTTTTGACTCAGTCCCTGGGAAGGAGTCAAAGTAACCCGCAAATGTTTCCTCTTACCTTACCTGATCTGGCAACCACTCTCAAGCCCAGGCTCAGATCAATTATTGTTAATAGCCCTTTGAGTAAGCCAATCCCAATAGTTGAAAAACAACCCCAGAGTTCCTCCCCCCCCCCTTGTTTCTATGGCTTTTTACTTTAAAAGTAGCTTGTGACAGTCATTCAGGGTCTTTTGGTTTCTCGAATGCTGAAAGACCCTGTTGTGACAGAATTAAATCCTCTTGCTTTTACATCAACTGCAGGGTGGTCTCTTGGGGTGACTCCTCCTCGGGGATTGGACTTCAGGGTCCAACAATTTCTTTGTGCCTGGATCCAAGATTTTCAGAATGTCTCCCATTATCAAACCTGATCCCTATTAACCATGAAGGAATCTACAGCCTTTCCTTTCCAGTGGAAACAAAAACATAACTTCTTCCCCAAAGCAATTCATTTTCTGATTTCCATTTTAAAGCTAAGATATTCTTAAAGTATTGAGGTAGATTTAATTTAGCAGTCCCTTTTACAACCCCATGTCTCTCAATAGCTGTTATTTGCTCATCCTCATTAAAAAAAAAATCAAAGTCAACACAACACCATACAGGATCCAGATTCCTTGTGTATTTTCCATCTTTACATGGCATTCTTTTTATACTACTTTACTCTCTCTTTAAAAATTTTACTATTATATAAACACTATTTACTTTTTTCTATAACTGTCTATACCTATTTTCTTTTCTTTTTTAAGCCTACTCACATTTTTAAACACAGTGTAAACTGTTTAGACTTTTTTTTTCCATCTGTACCTGCCACAACTCTGCCTCAGCTCTGACTCCTGGTTTTGTTCCCTCCTCAGGTCCATGAGAACCAGCCTTAGTCTCCCAGAGCTGTTTTCAACTGGGAGCTGCACCTAACTGGGAGCTTAGCTCTAGGAAGCCGGTGCCCACACTGTGGCAGGCATTTTTACTTAGCTTTTTGTTTCTACTTAACATTCTAGCTACTCAAGTACTCACTGTGGGGAAGAGCCTATTAAACGAGCAATATCAATTTTTTATTTCTTTCTTTTTCTGGCAGTCTCAAGCCACATGTGAAAATTAAGGCCTCACATTGGAACACCAGATGTAGCAGGCTTTCCTTTGGCCCACCAAACAGCTCCCAAATCATGACATGGGGACTTATTAATTATGATGCTCAGCCTTATCTTATGTTTGTCCCACTAGCTCTTACTACTTAATTTAAACTGTTTCTCTTTACCCATTTTTTTTTACCTTTCTTTCATTCTATATCTCCTACTTTTCCTGCTTCTTCTGTGTCTAGCTGGCTGGAGGTTGCCTGACTGACCGGTCCCTGGCATATCTCTCTCTCTCTCTCCCTTGTTCTTTCTTTTCTCTCTAGCCTAGATTCCCCTTGAACTTATTCTCTCTTCCTGCCAGCCCCACCTATCCCTCTACTACCTAGCTATCAACTATTCAGCTTTTAATTAGACCAATCAGAAGTTTTGGGCAGGCAAAGGAAAAACAGCAACACACCTTTACATTATTAAATAATTGCAACATGGGCAAATATAAAACATTTTTGCCTAGTTAAACAATTTCAAAAAAAACAAATGCAACACCTTTATATAGTTAAAGTAATAGTCCACAACATAAACAAATGTAACACATCTTTACAGAGTTAAAGTAATAGTCTACAACAATGAAGATTAGAACAACTTAACATTACAGATATGATTCCATATGTCTAGTATACTGTATCTAACTGATGGATGCTTCCACCTAAAACATTGTCATTTCTTTATCCTCTTCCTTTTATCCCCATAACTTACATTTTGCTCTTTAAAGGATATATGTTTTAGTCTCCTCCTGTATCTTCCCAAAAGTATGATTTAAGAGTGCATTTGCTTGTGGACAAAGCTAATGTAGACTCAAGTCCAACATACAATTCTCCAATTACTCTTATTCTTAAAGTTTATCATTACTTATTTACTAGTCTGTCAGTAATTTTGAAATTTCCCTTAAGTCTATTTTGGTGTAAAACATAAGAAAGACAGCACAGATACCCAGCATTATATTTATGATTCTAATAAACCTTGTCTGTCTCTCTTTTGATTGATATGGAGATATTAACATTTATTCATCAGTTAATTGACTCTCTAGACATTACCTGCTCTCAATCAGACTGGTAATATAAAAAGGAGTATCATTACCTCTGTGAATAAAGAACTTGCAACTCAAAATTGTAAACAGATCCCTCAGAAAATATACCTAAAATTAAAATACAGGTATATGTGACTACAAAAAACTGAGGGATGAACAACCCAGGGAAGTACTGATATGGAGAAGAGCAACTCAGGCAAGGGCCATCTTAGTTGATTTTATCATTACTGTGGCAAAATACAGAAGCAATTTATGAGATTGGGAATTTATTTTCACTCTTGGTTTTAGACCATCACAGTAGGCAAGCATATTGGAGTTCACAGAATTATATGTTGGAGGAGGCCTCTTGTTCATCCCAGCCACCCAGAACCAAAATAATCACACAGAAACTGTATTAATTAAATCATTGTGTGGTAAATTAGCTCTAGATTCTTATTGGCTAATCTCTTACATATTAATCTAACCCATTTCTATTAATCTATGTATGGCCACATGGCTGTGATTTACCAGCTAAAGTTCCAGCATCTGTCTCTTATGGGGCTACATGGCATCTCTCTGAATCCGCCCTTCTTTCTCCCAGCATTCACTTTAGTTTTCTCTGCCCTGCTATAGGTCCAAAGCAGTTTCTTTATTCATTAATGGTAATCACATCATACAGAGGGAAATCCCACATCAGTTGGGAACTGTGAAAAAGATTATCACATCTTAGCATATGAGATACAAAACAGACCCAGCTATAAATTCTGCGATCCTGGACCCAATGACCCACCTCTGGCAGCCAGGCTCCACAACCTCTAAAGGTAGCATCAGGGCCTGTTGAGCTTGTGGTTATATTTCAGACTCAAACCATTAACCAGAAATACTCCTAAGGGCTGCACGGAAAAGGCTACAGCCATGGAACATTCATGGAAATGCAGAACAATTTCTTAAGGAGAATTTTACAGAGCAAAGGGTTTGTTTGTTTGCTCAAGTGAAAGCTGGGGTCAATTGAGATTGTGACAGGTGTTCTCTGTTACAACTAGAGATTGAACTTTATGTTTTAAAGGGATCCATGAAAAGAATCAAGGAGCAATATGACCAGCTTGGCAGGTGTAAAGAGCAACCGTGGATATAGAGAAAGACAAAGAGCTGTTGGAAACTACTGTGATAGCCCAAAAGATCTGAGTTTGTCCATGCGGTGTATGGGTGCAATGGGAATAGAAAGATGGCTGTTAACAAAACTGAAGTTCTCTCTGAGAGGAGAAAGGGAACCCAGACAACAGTCAATTTTTCCTTACGAGTGAAGAATCACTCCTCCCCGCTTGATGAAATTTCTGAGATTGAACACAGCCGTGAAATGTGACTGATTGTCCCATCTGGCACTAGACCAGTGCCTAACCTGGGGCCGTGATACAAAGTGATAACAAGAAGCACTGGAAAGGATTTGTTCATTAATGTCCCCCGGAGACATTTGTACTTGTTGAAAATGAGCTCTGTGAGAAACAATAACTTGACTTGGTCAATGGATATGTTCACTCAAGTGTTTCTCTGAATGTGCCTGGGCTGTAAGATGGGCTATGGCTTACATCCTCTGGAGTATGAGCCGAACTTACTAGTATATAGAGTCATCTCCATGAAAGACGGACAAGAGAAGTCACCAATACATGGTTTCACTCAAGATCACAGAATGATTGGCACATGGAACCTGTTATTCTCTCTCAGAAGCCCAGTTGCAAGTCATGCCTATTGACAATAGGCTAAAGTTCTTGCCTCCTGGAGTCTTGAGTTATTCATATATTAAAAACACTATACTGCATAAATATATATATACTGAATATATACCATATATACTGCATATATATGGTAGACAGGGTATATAATCATCTTGATCTAAAACATAAAGAAAAAGTCATAAAGTAACTTTCTCATTTTTATTGATCCAGGGCAACAGAATCAGTTGAGAAAATAGAATAATATCATATTTTCAGTGATAAGGCTTCACACTAAACCTTCCATTAATTTCCCATGGTTTACTTTCACCCGGCTGCCTTAAGCAGAATGTACATTACTTACAATAAACCTGTGCCCTATGGACAAGCCTGTAAAAATTATGATCTCAGAAAGATTGTCTTACAGAATATGAAATGTAAAACTAGCATTTAAATGCAGAATAGTGACAAGCAGTACAACACCCACTCTTTGGGGTATGTATTGTTTTCCTTAAGAGAAAGATTATGTTAAAGATTACCTAAATTTATAATTTTCTTGTTTGTTCCTCATTCTATGAGACAGCATCTGATGTGGCCCAGGCACACCTCAAATTCAATGTGTAGCTGAGATGATCACCACCTTGAACCTGATCCTCTCATTTCTACCTTCTACGTACTGGGATTTTAGGCTGGCACCACTATGCCCAGCTAGAGCTCCTTGTGAAACATATTAAAAATCTTTACGAGTCCATGTTAAAGTCGGACAGGCTATGCATCACCTTGGTTCACAGATTTGTTGTTGATTGTTATGTGGCTAAACTGAATGAGCAAAAATGTAAAACTGCCTTGTTTTAGGGACTAGGCCTAGTATGGTTTTTTTGTATAGATGTAGGAGAGAAAGATCCTAGAATCAAAAGGTCCTTCCAGGACAGCATATCTGCAAATGTTAAACATATACAAGAGCCCTATTTTAGGTGCCCACACCATCAGACACAGCAGCATAGCACAGGCAGTCAGAAGAACATTGTTGATTGCATGTAATAAAGGTCGCAATTTAGAAATTACTTGAATTTTCTTCTAGCATACATCTGAGATGATCCAGATTATTCCAGTGATCTGCGGTTACACAAATAAAAACAAGTTGATAAGAATAAACACATCATTTAGTGTTTGTTTAAAACATAAAAACTGTGGGGACTAACTAACTATAGCGGTCGATGTATTTGGTGTTTAGTTTCCTTCTTTATAAACTTTTATATTGTTTGATTATTTTTTAGAAAAAACAAAGTACTATTCTTGTAATTTAAAAACAAGCAAAAGAGAGCTACCAAATCCATCATTCTGCCACTAAGTACTTGGTCACCTAAACAAAAATTCTTCCTAGTACCCTTGACACTGTTTGATTGATTTAGCTCTGGAATTTCAGCTCATTCAAGCTAAAATTTCTGAGGACACCCAAGGGACATGATCCCACATGACCAAGACTTTTCAAATGATTTGTATAAATCTCTGTGAACTGAAACTATTAACTTTCACATAGCCATGGTGCCAGGCCAGGCCCAGGGAATTTAAAGTTCGCCCTTAGGTGTGGTTGGCTCTTCCTTCCTATATCTTCTTACTGCCTATCATCCCATCGCTGTTAGGAATGGATAAAGTGGGAAAGCAGAACCAGCCTCGATTTCTACAGGAGACGGGCAGGAAGCACTGCTAACTACAAACTCATGATCAGAAATGGCTTTGAGCCATCTTAGCATGCATGTGTCATATTAAAGAAAATATTTCACTATGCATATCAATACACATAGCAAATCTAAAAGAATTCCCTCGATTTCACACCCAACTAGATTTGCTTAAACTGTTAACTAAAATAATAATAATTATAATAACCTCAGAAGAATAACAGAGAACAAGAGAGTAAGTCACACCGCTGCCACACAAAAGTTAGATACACAAATGAAAATTCATTTCTAAGTGAAAAATGTAACAATCTGCAAGGTTTAAACATTACGTAGGTGTGAAGCTGTTATTTACTGTCTTTTGCATACTGTCAAATGAGAATCCGGGATGTATAAAACTTGTTTTCTCCGAATCATATAAATCAGTATACATCGGGGGCAGGAGGTGAGTGAGCAAGCCCTTGTCTTCTGTCCGCCTGCCTCCCCTCTGGTTTTCTTTGTTGAATTCCTACTTCTTGTTGCTGCTGTGTCCCTGTTGCTATTCTTAGAATACTCAGATTCTTTTGAAAATACTGGAAGTAACCAAGGGGAAAGCAGAATGCCTGCTGGCATAGAAGCTAGAACCAGTGGACACTTTAAAGAGGGGGTGAGAATCGGACCTTCAATACTGCAGTCTTCCCTCTTTGTATTTTGATTTTTAAAAAATCTTTTTATGAGAATGATACATTAAGGTTTGTAGGTGAGTGTCAAAAGTTGAACAATTGCCAAATGTCTCACAGAGCCCAACCTCCCTGGCACCTATTAACACAAAAGGAACGCTGCCTTCTTATCTGGAGAGCTCACCAGAGTCTTGTCAATCTGGATATTTGCCAGGACATATCTCAATAATCTCTCATCTGAGACCTGTTCCCTTGAAATGAAGAGGCATTCGCAGGTCAGAAGCCAGAGATCATCTCTAGAACAGACATCTATATCTGTTTCTAAAGAGAACTGAATGTTAAGAAAACTCAAAATTCCAATAATTAAGCATGGAGCTTCACAAGCCCCGTGAATGCTATTGATTGGCACGTTGGTGAGAAGTATCATTTTCTACTGAAAACCCCAATCGGGCATGGAATCACCAGGAATCAAGAACAAAGAGTTTCCAGGAACTTACTTCCCACACCACCACCTTTGCTTTATAGACAAGAGAACTGAAATCCAGAATGCATCCGATTTAACTTTTTAGGGCCCTAAAAAGAGTTTTTCATAAATATGCATTACAATCAGTGAAATCTTTTTATGTTATGTTTTCACAATTTTTTTGGAAATTTAACTTTATCCTTAGAATTGGTTATACTAACAAAAAGCCATGTGGGTTCCCAAAAATCTTTCCATTCTGTCAAGGTATCACTGTGCACCTAACCGGAACACTTGGAAAATTCAGGTCTGGAGATGGAGGGCATAAAGGCTGTGGATGGTTAGTGACAGGACTTGAGTGGTCAGTTAGCAGTAGGGCTGAGGGCTGAAGTAGATTGTGGAAAGGAGTTGAAGAGAATCTAGCTGAATCAAGTGTCTGAGGACCCAGAGGTCACACAAGTACTCTGGGTGGGGAGGGGTGTGTTGGTAGGAGGATTGTGGCCATGGCGATTACTGCTGGGGGGGGAGGGGGGCTGGCCAACAGAAACTGGAAAAGCCCTGTGAAGAACTAAGTGACCCAAAGAACGGGAAGTTGAAAAGTGGGGGTGGTAACCAGTTAAATGTCTAATCTGATGTGGGATCAATTGTAAGAAATTTAACAGATAACATGCCAAGGCATTTATTTTTAAGTTGTTTAATTTTTAAGGCAGAAGTTCATCAAAAAAAACCAATTATGCTTTATCTGAGTGTGGTGCTCTAAGCACTATTTCCACATGATTAATATCCCCTGTTTTATAACATTGACAGGAAAAACTCCTTTGATCAGGTTGTTTTTGACGCACTGAGTTTAACATCAGGTGAGAAACTCCAATGTGTGCTTAACACTCACGAATTCACTCCACCTGAGAGGAAGCTGAACCTCGGGGCATAGTATTGTCTTAATACCTTTGTAACTGGGTCAAAACCATCCTGGGCAAACACAACTGCCACTTACAGTGCAAGACAAACCTTGAATTAATTGAGTTTACAGTTTCATGTTCTCTTTCTATTCTTCTCTTAGCCTAATGCTCACTTTCCGTGCGCATGATGAAGAGGAGAAGCCAAAAGCCAGGTGGAAAACAAACTTCCGCTGGCAGTATTTACAGAACTGCTTAGGGTGAGCAGGCCAGCTCACCAGGCTCTTAAACCATCGTTTATTTCCTTCCATCTTGGAGCACAGTCTTCTCCACTGCCAAAAGTGATTCTTAATTTTTATCATATCCTCCCGTTTTAAGTACAGCCAGTTTGCATTACCAGTGAAAGAACTAAGAACGATGCTTTATCTAACAGCTGGATATTCTGGAATATAACATCGAAGAGTGAGTTAGATTGGCCTAAATGCAGCTATCATGGACCAGGTAAGATCACATCTGTAAATTGGCTTAGTCTATATTGACTTACTGGGAGTAGAATCTTTGAGTCTTGCTGGTCTGTACTGGGACAGTCTAAGGATGGTACCTTTTCTGCTCCAAATATCTTCCATCCACTCCTTCATCACAATATACATACCATTCATTCTGCTTATAACCCATCTAGAGCAAACCCTGCTCCGTTGGAGAGTAACATATAATACATTTAAAATAAATAAATTAAAATAAATAATAATATTTATTATAGTAAATAATGAAGATGCTCATTAAAACTTCAGAAATTACCTAGCTAATTCATTGAAGGTCTTATGGCAGTGCTAGAGAAAGCTACCTTGAAGGAACCAGTATTTGGCACAAAACATCCTAACACCAAGTTCTCGGCACAAAGGAGATTTATTTGCCCCAGAGGGACAAAGGGCAGGGAATAAGAGACAGAAAAGAGAGGACAAGAGAGACGGGGGAAAGAAACAAGGTAGAGAGCAGGGATATTTGTCCCAGGGGACAAAGGACCACTTCTGGATAGAGAGGAGATAGATGTGGTCCATAGGCAAATAAGTTTATAAAGATAAAAGGGGAAACCTCATGTTAGGATGAGGAATTTATTTTTGATTGGACAGGTTAATTAGAGCAGCCACAGGGAGATCTTGATTGCTGAACTTCAATACTTTGATAGCCAGACCTTGGTAGTCAGCCTCAGGTGGAGAAAGTAGCCAAATAAGGGAAGAGTCTTTGGTTGCTAGCTTTAGGGATGTAATCTAACGGTTTTTAGCCAAGGAGAGGGAATAGGGGAAGGGCAAGGCCTGCCAGAGCCATGTTTGCCAGGATCGTGCCAGCTAGAGTCCCTACTACTTTTCTTCCAAACTAATAATTCAAATAAGGGCCCAAAAGTGCAAGGGTATTGAACATGTTAGCTCTCAATTTTTGTTAGAGACTGGAAAAATTTGTCAGCAGCAAAAGGAAGATGGGAATGACTACCAAATTGTGGTGATCACTGTAAACTGGTCATGTGGATTTACTACTCCAATAACCGGTGCCATTTACAAAGATGGCTTCTTTAGACATGGCAGACACCCACTCATGATTTTGTATTAGAAATGTTGCCCTTAGAACACTGCCTAAACTCCTATTTCCCATGAAGAAGATAACAGTTGCTACCAGTTGGTTAAGGTGTGGCAGGAGAGTAGAAGGGACCCCTTGTTTAACACATCTAACCTAAGAAGTTATTCAAATTCATCTCACAAGCACTTTTAGCACTGTTTTTCTCAGGTGGAGTGAGTCCCTTCCTATTACTAATGCTACAGATATTGGTTATTGGGACTGTCCTATCGGAGCTGTGCCAAATCAAACAAGAACATCACAGCAGATATTGATAAGTAAAGCAGGGAGCAATAACATATGACTGAGTGGCCTGGGACACCCTGAAGGAACACTGGAGGTTACAAGAGAACATGAATTGTAACCTGCCAAGATCTTAGCCATGAAGGTGGTAATGGTGGTGGTGGTGGTGGTGGTGGTGGTGGTGGTGGTGGTGGTGATGGTGGTGGTGGTGGTGGTGATGATAGAGGTGGTGGTGGTGGTGGTGGTGGTGGTGGTGGTGGTGGTGGTGGTGATGGTGGTGGTGGTGGTGATGATAGAGGTGGTGATGGTGGTGGTGGTGGTGGTGGTGGTGGTGGTGGTGGTGGTGGTAGCGGCGGCGGCAGCAGTGGCAGTAGAATAAGTAGGACAAAGGACAAGATGTGCAGCCACCAACACCAAACTCCATGAACCTGAAGTCTAGAGTGCTAAGACACAGAGGAAGAAGACTGTACAAAGGCCTTCCACAGAGACTTTGTTTAACAAGCTCCCTTCTTTTTTTTTTAATCAAGTAAATGGTGGCAGGGTGCTGTATAAGTGAAACATTCCACCCTGTAGGAAAACTCCTTAAGCAGGAAGGTAAACAACTCAAAATGGCCTCAGGAAGTCCCTGAAACTGACCAGATTCACTACATCCAGTCCAGCCAGAGTAAACATAAAAGCTGAGATTCCCTCTCAGACAAAGAAGCTGAGCTGCAGAGAAGACTGTCAGAGGGAAAAGGCTGCAAAGAAGACTCTGAGACTAGCTTCCTTGGAGAAGAAAACACAATCAGAACCTCCTGGAAGAGGTGTAGACCAACTGAAGCACCTGGAAAGAATGCTCTTCGATGTGTTGAACTACCTGCATCTGTGCTGTGTGCTTCAGGTTTCCCACTTGGTGAGTTGTCTCCTATGCTGGGGTGGCCTTTGGGGATGCAGCTGTCTTTGAGTCATTTCTGTGCCTGTAAGTAAGCCTTCACTCATACTCATAAAAGGCTTTGGATCACCAAATTGGACTTTGGTGTTATCCATACTTTGGCCTGCAATAGATTTTCTGTCTGAGGTAAATAGACAGATGTGTGTGTTGCGTTTCTCCCAGAAGAGTTGTGTCACAGAACACAGGGTTTGGGAATATGTGTGATTTAAGTCATCAGGAACTGATTTTCTGACTTTTATCACTGATTCTAACTAGAGTTTAAAATATCTGGTGTCTCATTAGAAGTGCCATCTTATTTTTGAATCTAGTAGAATCATGTATTGAGTGTAGACAGAGAGGGATAAGTTTCATACCTTTGGTTAATAAGCCAAAAAGAGAGACCTGAGTGTCTTTCTGTTCTCTCCCTTTGTAATTGTCTCCTAATATAACTTAATATTTTGATTGCTCTATCATTTTTATACCTAGAACGTAAGAGCAGTTAATTCCTTTATTTGTTGGCTCCTATTAAAGCAATTTCACTGCTATATGTTTGTGCATTAGAGAACCATTTGAAAACTAGGACAGAATACAGCTTTTATATTTTATCATTTATGAGCCTGACCTTTGACTGTATCCCTACGTATATAATTGTATAAAGTAAACAGGTCTGTTGTGATATTTGTAAACATGCACTTTGTGTGCTTTTACCATCATCACCTCTGCTCTTATTGCCTCTGCTCCTTTCCCCCTTCATCAGTTCGAGAAGTCCCCACTGAACCTTCATATAACCTCTGCCATCCAAATTCCACATATTACAGAAAAACCTCTCTTTGTTCCTTTAAGACAGATTTATCTCACCTAATATGATAATCTCAGCTTCCATCTGTTTCCCTACAAATGACAATATTTCATTCTTCTTTATAGCTGACTAATAATCCATTGCGTGCACACGCGCACGTGTGTGTGTATGTGTGTGTGTATTTACCACACTTATGTATCATTGTGTTGGTGAGCACTTATACTGATTCTCTAGCTTGGCTTATTGTAATACCACAATAAGCATGGGATTTCAGGTATCTCTATCATAAAATCACTTTAATATTCTGGAAGTATTGTAAGCAAGGTCTACATTTTTAATTAAGGAATGACATTATAAGTTGCAAAATTAAAAGATCTGACCATGTTAAAAAATATTTCCAAGTTCTAAAATTCACAGACCTAGGGTAAGTGCTCCCTTCTTATTCGGGAGTCTTGCCTTCACTCCTCCGTTTTCCTGATAGCTAAAGTAGCAGACATTACCAACAACTAGAAAAATTCTGAAGCTTTGCTATCATCATGGAAAATATCACTTTGAGGAATTCTGATAGGATGGAACATATCAGAAAGTTTCAAGTTGGGCAAGTGAAGGGGACAGAATAGGCAGAACTTTTTCTGCTGTGGACTCCTGATAATAAAAGCAAAGTTAGAGTAGAATTCATACAACCCAGAATCTCCTTGTGATGGCTAGCTGTATGTCAATTTGACACAAACTAGAGTCATTGGAAAGGAACGAACCTCAACGAAGAAAATAACTCAGTAAGACTGGGAAGTAGGCAAGCCTCTAGGACATTTTATTAATCAGTGATTGATAAGGGAGGGGGAAGCCTATTGTGATCTGTGGTCCTAGGTTCTATAATAAAGCAGGCTGAGCAAGCCATGAGGAGCAAGCCAGTAAGCAGCACTCATCCATGGCCTCTGCGTCAGCTCCTGCCTCCAGACTCCTGCCCTGTTTGAGTTCCTGCCCTGACTGTCTTTTGTGATGAACAATGATGTGGAAGCTGAATAAACCCTTCCTCCCCCACTCCCCAGCTTGCCTTGGTCATAGTGTTTCATCACAGTATTAGTAACCCTCACTAAGACACTTTACTAGCACCCAAGTAGGACCATTGAGAAGCTGGAGGTACGAGACAACAGGCCCCCTCTCCCTCTCCATCTTTCTCAAAGCCATTGCTTTTGCAGCTCTGGGAGCTGAGACTTTGAGATTCGTGAGACACAGTCTTGAGCTCCTGTCTTGTTTTCTTTACTCTCAACCCTGTCTCTCATCTTCAACCCCTCCACCAATATTCATTTGCAAACGGCATCCCAACGATTGTTTCAGGTATGAAAAGGACATTGAAGTGGCTTTTTATTTAACAAAAGAAGGAGGAGTTAAGCAAGCACTGATGAAATTTAGAGAAAACTCCAGCTCTAACCCTAAATCCTGTGAACTGAGACATGCATAGAAAGAGATTTGACACTCAGCTACCAAAGACTTCGTTTATCATCACTTTCATTTGCTCAAAACACACAAACAGATGTGACTCCATTGCCACACATATTTTTCTAATCTTTGCTTTCTCCAGTTTCAAACTGTCTTGCTTGGCATCCTGCTAACCAGCCCAGGAAACGGAGAACAAAGACCTGACAAGTTAAGCTTCTTCGTTTTCTTTAGAAATAAGTTGTCAGAACTCGCCATTATTCGGCTACCCTCACCTGCCCAAACACCAGCTTAAATAAACTAACAGTACCTACAACAAAAGATGTGTCAAACACAAGTGTGTTTAATAAGCCCCCAAATGACAGAGAATTAGGAATATAGCTGCTTGGGCTGACCAAACACTCACATGTTATTGTAAGCCTTTAATTTAGCTTTCAGTGTACATACCTGGGCGTTAGGGTAGGCCAGGTGAGCTGGGGGATCTCACACTCCTAAAGTAGATTGTTGCTATTCTTGCTCAGCCAGGAAGCTGCATGAAGAAAAAAAAATTAAAATGCCAGAAATTCTTTGGCTATCAGGTCCTCCAGAAGAAATGTAAATTACTGTCTGTCATAAAGTTGTGCAGAATGAATTAAAGTCATTAATGCTAACACATTATTCACAAAATGTAACACTATTTCCAAAGTGGGAACTCAATCAATAGAGCACAATAAATCAACAACCATTCAGTCCAGGAAGCCACCAATGGGTGTCTGGCTCATTTTAAAGGGATTTGGGATAAGACAGCAGAACAGGTTAGTTCGGCACATTTTTTCCCATTTTTCAGTAGAAATAGATAATATGTCTAATTTCAGGCTCTGAACAGAATGTGTTTTAATGCAATTTCCTTGAAAATTGCTGTTTCTTGTGCACCTCTGAATATATACTCAGCATGAATTGATTACCACTGGTTCCCTGGCTTATATTTTAGTCACTGCAAGAAGAAAGAAAAGAAACCTATCCTCTTTGTCTTCATACCAGAAAAGGGACGGTAATGCCTGTGTCGTTAGCATGGTGTCTAGCCCTGGAATTGATGTGACACAGAGAAAGTTACTCTGTAAAACCAGGGTACAGAGTGTCATGATGGCTTGTGGGATTGGACCTCTGAGATCTGCGATAACACTGGCTGTGTCTTTTGTTTTTCCCCAATAACATTTTCAGTTCAGCGTTGCTGGTAATTTCCTATTAGCTCTCCCTTCTTTATGTATCCCGTGTATTTCCCTTTCAGAGTCTCATTGAATTAACTGAAGAATAAAACTATATGATACAGTCTTATTATAAGCAGAAGAAAATGAAGATGATCTAATGAGATAAATCACTGAGGTTAATAGCTTTTTTAAAATCAATCTTCCCTCAAAGGAAAAGGCTAACTGGCTTAGTGGATGAAATGCTAGCCCCTCACCTCTGAGACCATAGTTCAAGTCTAAACTGTGAAACCGTAAGCAACGTGTTTACCGGGTGGATATCAGTCTCTAGTGGATAAAATTCTGCACTGCATGAGCTAGAGATCTTGGCAGCTCTGCCCCGCACCCCTCGGTCCAGTCGGTGGGGCCGAGGTGTATCTTGCTCCCAGCCCTTCCTGTCTCTTTGGCAACAGCCCAGGTGGAAGCTCACATCACTGTCAGGAAGCCATGACTGTTTTCCAAAGAGCCTCAAATAGCACCGGGGCTGTGAAGTCACTGGCTGATGCTCGCCAGTCCTGACCTCTCAGCTGTCACCGGAATAACCTGACCTCCCACACCTGTGAACTGCATGACACCTTTTCCTGTCAATTAACAAAGTAGAACACAAAAAATAGATGACTTGGCTATTTCAGACTAGCTGAAAACTCACTAGAGGATGGACACTAATATAGTAGGCAAAATTCAGGAACTAAGTTCTACTACATCTATAGAAATTGAAGAGGTATAAATATACCCTAATTTTCATGTATCAGTATCTCTGAAAGTGTATATGATCGTGCTTACCAGGTGGAGCTGGACCATCCATTTAGCGACATGGGTGAATCTCACTGCTGGTTACTTAAAAGGCTTCCTTGCGTTCATCCCTTAGTGATGTACTTATCAACATTCTTCATCAGTCATACAGTGCACTGTTTTGAGTCTCCAAAAAGGGATACAAACTGTGTATTTAAGCACATTGCAATAAACTCAGTTTCATGCATCAAGTAATCCACGTGCAGTGACCTGCTGAAACCAGCATTTTAGCACCCTGTTTTATTGGTGAGATACCCTTTGCCTATGCATGGCGTAATAAACCACAAAGAGATAGAAGTCGCGTATATTTGAACATAGAACAATAAAATGTGTGAGAAAGTCTAAGCACAGTGTAAGACCAAGACGTTGATGTGTCCACCGGACTTTTCAAATTCCTCCAAACAGATTTATTAATGTTTGCTATATAGCTACCTCTAATTCAAAATACCTGCAAATCTCTTTGTTATGATTAAAGCGGTCTCTACCCCACCCAACCCCAGGCTGACAGATGGCTGCCTGTAATTTATGGGGAAATATGCTAAAGGTCACGAGTTAATACATCCTTGGGTGCTTTCTCTTCCCATCCTTGCCTACCCAAGTGGCAGGAAAAATTGGGTTGTATTATTCCCATACCTTTGTAACGTGTACTCAGAATGGAATTGAAGAGTGCATTTGCAAGGGAGCACGTGTATGTACACACAGCAAAATCACATGTATTCTATATAGTCTATTACTAAAATTATACAATTGCCTTTTGAGAAATTTCATACAAAAAATTCTTTCCTTAATAATCTATGAATATCACTGTCTGACTCAAGTATTATTATGCCTTTTAAAATTAAACTATCCACAAAACATGCATTTACTTTCTGCTATACAAAATGCTAATAATGCTTTTAGAATGGTCTTTAAAAAGTCTAATTATATCATTTAAAAACTGGGAGACCAAAGGGCAAGCTAAATTCTCCTAACATAAATCAGACTTTTTTTTTATTTCAATGACTTTAAAAACCTCAAATGCAGTAATTTTAATAGCAATGAAAGAATGAATAAGTCATAACTCCGCCTGATCACATAACTGTCTATAACTGTTATTAAATGCTCCAAAATAAGTGAACTCATTATGTTTCTGCACTGCTTTTAGCTAATCTAAGATTCGGCTCACTTAATCATAGAGAAGACTTCAGTGCAGTTTAGACCCTCAGCAAGGTCACTTCAATGTCTTTTCTCTGTTCTGTACTGATATTTAAGAACAGCATTCTAACCTGCAACCGATGCTATCTCAAGCAAGCTCGATGCTGAACCCTCACAAAGCTGGATGCCAGACATTTGTACAGCCTACAGCCTGTGGTCCTCTCTGTTGCAAACTAAGCCAGGTTCCCTTTCCAGCAACGGAGATGCCAATCAGAATTTTTAATGCTGTGTGCCCAGTGAAACTACCTCTAGAACGACACCTACAGAGACAGAATTCATAATTCTCAAAACACTCCATCCATCCACAAACACGTTATAAGTGCTAATTGGCCTTGCAGGTATGGTGGCCAAGGGCTGGTTTATTCTATGTTGCTGGCAGTCCACATGGAAATTTGATGTGGAGAATTTACTCAGTGAGGCAATCGCTTTGGTCACAGCCTTCCATGCAGTGATAGAGCTAGAAGAAGCATAGTCTCAGTCCTGTTTTCCTACTGTCCTGTGACAGAAAAACAAGGTTAATTTCATAAGTGCATCTAATCTTACACATATGTTAAACCACGTGTTTATAAGAAGTAATAGCATCATTTCTGGTACCATGAGAGAGGGTGTCCTGCTATTAAACAAAAGGGGAAACAAACCCAAGAAAGGGAGCATCATGCATGAAGATCACAGTAGAAGACTATTGAAAGCCAACAAGAAAGGTCCAAGGAGACATAAAAAGGAGAGGATATACAGCCTAAGAGGAAGCAGAAGAGAAGGAAAAAGACAAAGAAAGGCCAAAAGGAGATTATTAAAATCCAAACAAGGGTTAACACTGCTCGGTTTTGAAGCACTTGCCTGGCATGTAAGACATCCTAGGTTAAATCCCTACTATTGCCTGCCCCCAAATGAAACTGTTAACTTGGAGTTTCATAGAGGATGCTTTCTAGACTATAGACATAGCTCAGTAGATAAGGCACTTGCTATGAAAACCTCAAGACGTAAATTTGGATCCCCAGAACCCACATAAAGCCAGCTGTGGTAGCATGCATCCATAACCCCATCCTATGAAAAGATGAGGAGGGGAGACAGTAGACTCCCAAGAAGCTCAGGGTCTGCCAGCATGGTGAATAACAGTGAACAACAGACTGTGACTCAAACAAGGTGGCAGGCAAGGCCCAACACCCAAGGTTGTCCTCTGACCATCATACCCACACACTCTGGTGCCCATAAGCCCACACTCACAAACATACAGGCATATACGTCATACACATCTACACAAACAGGAATCTTTTAGAAATTTTTTATGTATCTTCTGGAAAAATAAACACATTTTAGCTTCCTGTATAATTTTCTTGAGTTCCAATGAAGAATAAAACGCTTTTGTTCTGTGTGTGATATTGGTTGATTGGGAGCTTGCTCACTTTTTAGAAGTTGGTCTATGAGGCTTGATTTTTGTACTACACACATATACATCCCCTCCTTTACTACGAGGGCATGCAAGGTTCCACTCATGTGACCAGGCCTGACAAACTTGAATGACCACACCCAGACCAGAAAACTAGGAACTAAATTAAATTCCTGAACCTTACTTGTGGTATGTTCAGTGTTTCTTATGTTTCTTTTGAAAGATAATACAACATGGTGGCAGAAATGCTAAGAGAAAATGCACAAGAGGTAGAAAACATACACACAGAAAACATACGTACCTTTCAATTACTTCAAAGCCAGATGTGCAAAGTCTGGCAGTGGTATCAGCTTGGTATTTTCAGGGATGTTATTTGTGTTCATGGAGATCTGGATTGGACCTTAACTGTAAGGTCATGCCTTGGGGAACTCAAACCCTATCTGGCACATGTGTAAATACTTAGTAATACATTACAGTTCCAGGAAGCGACCACTAGGAACAAATAATGAGCCATGCAAGATGTTAGGTTATGACAATGACACCAGAGTAGACCGTGTTGTGGCTATTGAGAAATACAGACAACTGAAGGCAGTATTGCTTGGAATGAGCAGATGTTGAAGCCTGCGCAGTATTAAGTACTGGGTGTCTTCTCTGTTTGTAGCCAGGACACATCAACTTCTCAAAACCTCAATGAGTTCACCAGCCAGTAAACTCCATAGAGGCCCAGGTCCCGGGCTTGTATCACAGTTTCACTGTGTAAGCCTGACTGATTAAATCATTGACTGGATGGCTGAATTCCAGCTCTAGCTCTTTCCTCTCCTAAGAGAGTGGAATGTCTAATTGCTACCAAGATACCCAAAGATTCAATCCTCTTATCATAGGAATAATCTTTCTAGCATGTCTAAGCCTTCATATGAAGCCATCTAGTGGACAATAAGTCATTTCACTTGCATCAGCCACCAAGTGTGATTCAAGGGGGTTGTGAACAAGAAAGACACTGATATGACTCAGAAAATTCCAAGGACTTGGAATATCCCTTCTGGAAATAGGGACACAGTGCAGTCAGAAGCATTGGGCAATACTTAATTCACTTATTTGTAAGGAATTTATAAAGTGCCTACTTGGGAAGAGTGATGGTGGTCACTAAGGGAAACTCCAGCTGTATTTTGCATGGTCTATACTTGCTATGAACTCAAAATCAAATTCAGGAGGTAAATTGTATGCAACTAGTATGTTGTGTAGGACTATCCTCTGAGGCAAACTGCTGCCATTGTCAGTTCAACTGTACCTCCTAATTGATGGAGGAAGGTCATTGGCTAATAAAGAAACTGCCTTAGCCCATTTGATAGGCCACCCTTTAGGTGGGTGGAATAAACAGAACAGAATGCTGGGAGGAAGAGGAAGTGAGCTCATATGCCTTAGCTCTGCTCTCTGGGACAGACGTGATGAAGCTCCAACCCAGGATGGATGTAGGTTAGAATCTTCCTGGTAAGCGCACCTTGGCATGCTACACACATTATTAGAAATGGGCTAGTCCAGGTGCGAGAGTTAGCCGAGAAGAGGCTAGATATAATGAGCCAAGCAGTGTTTAAAAGAATACAATTTGTGTGTTGTTATTTCGGGTAAAGCTAGCCGGTGGCGGGAGCTGGGTGGCGGAATGCAACCCGCAACTCCAACTACACCTAATCACATCTGGGCTTGTTGACTATTGACCTTCCCTCACAGGAGGAGATGGAAATGGTCATGAGACCCTCACCTGAATATTCAGCCACTCTGCCCAGGCACTTATGTGGAATTCTGCCCTAATTGTAGATGACCTCGGGGTCTTGAGGAGAAACTAAAGTACATTGGCTGGAGAATGAAGGAAGGGGACTCCATGTAGGCACCCATGTGGAGTCGTTGCCCATACTAAGTACATACTATCCAGTATGGCTGATTTAGAGTCATATTTGCTTCTGCCAATAACCTCACATCCATCGCTCTGCAAACAAGCCTTAAAAAACTCACTAGTTCCCTCGAGTTAGCTACTTTGACTTCTCATTGAGACTTTGTGATGAGGAGTGTAGATACCGACTAATACCCTCACATACTCTCGAAGAAAATTCTTACAGCACAGTAACAAGGAGGATATAAAGGCAGCTTTTAGAAAACTTTTTCTCTCTACCAGGTCATTATTTATTCACAAAATAACTGTAAGCAAATCAGAAACACATTTGGGGAGGATAACCACCAAGGCTCCTTGAGTTTCTAGATACAAGCATAACTCGCCAACCTGGAACTCACACAACAGCCAGGCCTGACAACCTGGCATTGTGTTTTAAAGTCTCTGCAGATGCTTAGTCTGCCCTCTTTCAATCTCACTATCGCCTTTCCATGCTCACAGCCTTCAATCAACCTCTTCACTTCAATGGCCTTACAGGATCCTTGTCACCCTGGCTTGTATGTGGATTTCAGTGTTGAGAATCCACTCATATTAAAATATTATATTTTTGCAGCAAGCATTTTCTCCACTGAAAATCATCCTCTCTGGAGATTACTGAAAGTCAGTAGTTAAAACTAATCTTGATACTAACCAGTGATGCAGATTTGATGTACAGTCAGCACCAAACTGTACCTTCGAAGATGGGTGTTCGGTGATTTACACTGGCTTTGACAAAGTTCTCATCATTAAAGTTTAGGAAGCCTATCAAGCCTATCATATGTTTACAATTAGTTCCTTTATGGTCCTAGAGGAGATGTTTCATAGTTTAACTCAGTTTTTCCCAAACTCATATAGGTGTGACTACTCTTGACAAACATTTCAGCAAGGTATGTTGTCTGAGATTTCTGTTCCACCAGGTCCCACATCTGTGTAGTCCCAAATAAACACACAGAGGCCTACATTAATCATAAAATGATTGGCCCAGTAGCTCAGGCTTCTTATTAACTCTTTCCCACATCTTAAATTAGCCCATTATCCTTGTCTGTGTTAGCCATGTGGCTTAGTACTTTTGTCTGCGAGGGATTCTCATCTTGCTTCCTCTGTGGCTGGGTGACGACTGCAGACTGACTTTTCCTCTTCCCTGAATTCTCCTGTTCTGGTTGCCCACCTCTACTTCCTGCCTGGCTACTGACCAATAAGCATTTTATTAAACAAGTACAAGAAACAAATCTTTACAGGATAAAACCATTGTCCCACAGCAAAGGTACCTTCAGATGAGCTTTATTAAGTAAAAACTTGTTTTCATTGAAATTGTCAAATGCTTGAAGGAAGCAAAGCTGGGAATTATGTTCCATATTAACATGGTGTAAAGTGATATAGCAGTGGCTCAGCATAAAGGCCTGAGTCTCATTCCCAACACCCACAGAAAAGTCTGGGTGTGGTGGCACACATCAATAGTCCCAGTACTGGGGAGGCAAAAAAAAAAAAAAGATTCTAGAGTTTCCTGAGTACCCAGTCTAACCATTCTATTGTGCCAAGTTCAGTGAGAGACCCTGGCTGAAAAATAAGGTGGTACACAATTGAGTAGGACATTCAATGTCATCCTCTGGCCTCCACAAATACATGTATAACTACACAAATAAGCACACACCATCATTAGAATATACACATACACCTGTGTATATTCTATATAATATCACACACAAAACTATTCCATTTAGAAAAATAATAGTATGGGTTTCATCTCGTGGAGTGATACTTAAATCCAATCAGCAAGAGGTGGTATCCTCATAAGACATTCATGCCACTATTACACCGGTGGGCCTATCTTGCCAACCCAGTCATTACTGTAGCTCCTTCGGTTTAAATTAGATGAGGCTGCTGATTACTCTTCAGTTTTCCAATACCATGTATAGCACCTTCCAAAACTGAGGCAGGGCAATAGTGCAAACACAAGCAAGTGCTTGTAAATTCACAGTGAGTAAGCAAAATTGGCCAAGAGAACCTGTCCTGGTAAGCCACAGCCTCATGGTGCTACACAGATTTAATGGAAATGGGTTAATCAAGATGTGAGAGTTAGCCAATATGAGGCTAGAAATAATGGGCCAGGCAGTGTTTAAATGAATACAGTTTCTGTGTAATTATTTCAGGTGTAAACTAGCTGGGGAGCCAGGCAGCAAAAAGTGGCCCGCCACTCCTTTTATGGTGATGGACTAATTAATTTGGTAGAGGAAGTTTTAAAAGTGCATAGCATTCCAGTTTTGGCATGGTTATTGTCTGATTTTAGATATATTTACAGTAAGAATTGGGAATAAAAAGCAGAGCAAAGGGATATGAAAAAGTAGGCAAACTGACCAGAAAAGGAAAATTTAAAGTTGTGAATAAAGACTGTAGTTGTTAAAGAGGTTGGGAGTCTTAAAAAGAAGCTAGGCAGCCAATCCTATCTTTAATCCCAGTACTTAAGAACCAGAAGCATGGAAATTGTGAGTTTATGGCCAATCTGAACTAAATAGCAATATCCTGTCTCCAAAGAAGTGAATGAATAAGGCAGCAGATGAGTCCTTTGGACTGGACAATAGGAAAGATATCTGACATTGGCCAGAACACAGGCATCATATTCTCTGGGTATAAAATTATAAACAGTTCTTGAGTTTCCCTTGAGAAGAGAGAGCCACTGGGTTATCCTGCTCACAAGGAAGTGCCTGCGGGGTGCTTTCACACATCCAGCCACCCAGGCCCTTGGAGGCTGCTGCAGTCATGGTCCAATGGGGCTCATTCCCTGTCACAGCTGTCAGCAGACCAACTGGATGCTCGTTCTGAAGTTGTGGAGGCTTTTGGTGAGATCCCAAAGGACAGCCTGCGAAACAATGTGTGGCAGAGTCAAATCCCCCACAGGGAGGCCCTGGGAGGATGTTGTGTGATGCTTTAATATAGCCTGAAATCAAAGCTGCACTGTAGGTCCCAGGATGCTGCAGGTGCCCAGCACATAGGACATCTGTGGAGGAGAGTTGTAGGTGACAGGGTGGAGTCAGCCTAGGAAAGAAGATGCGTGGGTCAGCTGAAAGTGGCAAAGTGATAGGCCCTGGGCTGCCAAAGCCCAAGGGAGCTCACGCCATGACACTATGTGCCCTAGATAGCAAACATGAAACTGCAGGGCTCAGTGTTTTTCCTGATGGGTTGTGCACTCAGGGAGGATATGCTGAAGAGGTTGAGGGATGCGGATCACCAGCTCAAGCCCGTTTTACAAAAGGATTCAACTGTCACTTTACTGTCCAAATCATCTGCACCTGTTTAGAATTACTATAAGGCTGTATAGTTGTCTCCAGAACTGGCCTGGGCCAGTTCCTACTTTTCAGAATGGGAGCATTACTCTTTGCCATTGTATGTTGGTAGTATACAATTTGCTTTTCATTTAACAGTGACCCTAAGCTAAGAGTTTTTGGTAAATTTCAGAAGCCAGTTTGAATTTGGAATCTTGAATTGTGTTTAGAACTGTAGATTATGTGGGCTCATAAACTGGCATGTTTATGGCTTTTAGGAACTCATGAATGGGAGTGCTACGTTAAGGAAGTGTGTTTGGGGTGTCAAGTTGAAAAGGGGTGGATTTGTGGTGGTTAATTCATGACGGTTCGTTCTAGCACATACTGTGGGTGAGGTCTTTCAGCTGATTTTAAAACAGAAATGGATTCATCAAAGTCATTTAGTAAGCTTTTTCTCCCACCCACCTCTCTCTATCTCATCCTCATACGGTATGAATCAGGAGGCAGACAGAGGCTTGCAGAGGTTCATGGGACTAAGATACCAAGAAATGTGCTCTCCTTGGCCGACTAGTGTCCAGGAAGCACTTTTTCCACCTCTTCCCTGAAGCTGCACACGGACGTCTCCATAAGGAGATGTGTGAAAACATCCTCTGACCCCCTTTTTCTCTAAATCACATCCATGTCCTTTCCCATGGTGATTCTGGAGCTGTGATCCCTGAACTAACAGCATTTGTGTCAATGAGGAATATGCTAGAAGCAGGAATACAAATTTCTCAGCCCCACCTTGGAGCAACGGAGACAAAATAATGTAGATACCCACATATGTCCCTGGATTCTGATACCTACACTTGAGGAGCATTCTCTCCTGCTCGTTTTCATCCATCTGAAACAACCCCTCCTCAAGCTGAATCCTCTAAATCCTGTCTTGGAGATGCACCATCGATTCCGCACGGAGGGTTTGCTTTAGTCGATTCCTGCAGCTGCCGCAGCAGAAAGTACAAATGTGTTGCCTTGAAGAATACACCTCAAAATGAAAGTGACCCAAAACTGAGACCATCTGCCCCTGCTACCACCTCTAGGATAAACACGCAGACTGTCATTAGCCACACAGGTTTCCCCGGCACCACAACGCCGTGCACAGCATTCAAACAGTACGTCTGTGTATTCAAAACAGAAGCTCCCGCTGCTAAAGATACCAATGATGTGAGTTCACATAGCAAGTGGTTTGTTCAGAAACATATGTTGGGCTTAAAATAATTGATCTTGGTAAAAATATCAAGGTGCTCACTGAAAGCATTTGAGGACATAATGATATTAATACCATCTGTGCAGTAGCCGTCCCAAACGAATCAGCAACACACTTTTTTTATTGTTTTTGAAACCCTATAATGGATGCTTTTGAACACTGTAATTTCCATGAAAATCTCTTGAAATTTACCTACCATATTTTAAATACATTAATTCATTATATTTTGAATTATGTTCCCCCCTCCTTGTTCCTTGCAGGGAGTAAAACCATGAATTATGTTTTTCAGATCATTTTCATCTTCCTGAAGTGCATTGTTGGGGTATATATGTTTTTCTAAATATACTACCATTACCGATATGTTTCATTTTTTTCCTTAATATTCTACTTAAATATTGTTTATCTTTGAAATGACATACAGCGTTTCTATTTCCCAAAGTATTTTGAGCCCAAATCATCACAGATCAAACAGATTAAATTCTGATTGCATTTCCCGGGACTGTTGTGTATGATTATGAGACTTCGCAGTTTTGCTCTTACAAAGCTGTTAAAAATAATAAGCCTTAATAAAGATTTGATCTCATCTTCTCTCTAACATATTGCAGGATCTTGCAATGTAGACACCAAATAAGGGACAATAATTACAGAGAATTGACATGAATATGGAAATGTTTTTTAATCTTTTTTTTATTTAAATTTATTTATTTATTAAGGATTTCTGCCTTGTCCCCGCAACCGCTTCCCATTTCCCTCCCTTTCCCCCGATCAAGTCCCCCTCCCTCATCTGCTCGAAGAGCAATCAGGGTTCCCTGACCTGTGGGAAGCCCAAGGACTGCCCACCTCTATCCAGGTCTCGTAAGGTGAGCATCCAAACTGGAAATGTTTTTAAAATATTTATTACATTTATTTTGGATGCGTATATGTTTGTGGGTGTGTGGAAACGAGAGGACAACTTGCATGAGTCCATTCATTTTTTTCCATCATGTGGTTCCCAGGGAGAGAACTCTGGTCCTCAGGTTTAGTAGCAAATGCCTTTACCCGCTGTGTCATCCTATTGGCCTTGAATAGAAACTATTGAGTAAAGAGAAATAGGTGAAATGAATACATAGCATTGGAAGTCAAGTGTCGGTGCCCATGATGGAGCAGTAGAGGGAGGGAGTGGAGTGAACACTGGGGTGGAGATGATCAGGTAAGAGCACTCAGGAGAAGATGACAGATCTGCAGTTGCAGATTGCAAGCCTTGCACAGGTCTGCAATAGTGTGTGTGCTTCGGGAGCAGCAAGCAATGCAGATGAGGGTGCTTACTCAGACTGCTGAAGTTCCATGAAGGCTAGAGCACGCAGTAGCTAATGAGTGGCCAAATCAAGGAGGCAAAGGCAAACATCATCAGCTCTTGGTCTTGGCTTTGAATGCCTGGAAGGCATTGGGGCGCTGCAGTGGAGCACAGTGTGGTGGGGCTAGAGAGTCAAGGCTTAGATTCTGCTCCGAAGCACAGGAGAGCACTGAGCTTCTATAAACCTGTGTGATCTGATCTAATCGGTTCTGGTCATTCATTTAGCCTGGGCTCCAGTCACTACTTCTGCAACTTGGAATTTTAACCCTGTGAAATGACTTAACAAATGGAGATGAAACACCTGCATGTAGCAGACAGTCAACCAACGGCTGTTAGTGCATTTTTTAAGGTGTAAAGAAATTCTGATAGAAGAAAGGAATGTTTTAAATTTTATTCTGATTAATAAATTATGACTGAGACTGGGGAGATGGGGAGTCAGTAAAGTGCTTGCAAGCATGAAGCCCAGAGTTTGGGTCCCCAGCATCCACACAAAAGCCAGGGACAGTGGCACATGTCTATAATCCAAGCACTGGGACCTAAGACGGGGCAAGAGGAGTAGAGGAAGGGAGACAGATCCATGGGCTGGCTCACCTGTCAGTCTAGCCAAAATAGCTAGTTCCAGCTTCAGAGAGAGAACCTGTCTCACAAAATAAGCTACACAAAGATAAAGGCACCTAACATCAGATTCTCAACCAACACATATATACATCCACATATGTGTCTATGCACACATGAACACATACACACAAAGACCAAAATTAGATAAAGCATGTCCCACAGAAATAGAAGGTCACAGAACAGAAATCTCCAAAAGGTTTAACTTGGTTCCCTGGGCCTTCAGCAATAGGACAGAATTGCACTTCGTTAATTGGGAAAATAAAAAAAAGGCCTCCGAAGAATCAAGATTTCTACCTTAGCACCTGAAAAAAAAACAAAAACACTCTACCTGTTTGGAAAATAAGTATATATCAGATACTGAGGGTAGTTGAGTGGCCTTTCATTTCAAGAATTATTAAATATATTATATAATTGATACCATGTGGTGGTTTGAATACAATGTAGATATGGTGAACTTACAGAAGTGAAGAGACTGTAGCATTGATTATGTAGAAAATGCAAATTTTTTCTACAAGGGACCTAAAGAGATGCTTTGAGAAAACTCTCAGGATATGGTATTGACTGATAAAATGTGTGTGGTGTACATGTGTGTGTTTTGAAATAAAGAAACAAGCAAGTAAATAAATTCCAAAGGGAAAATAATGTAGAAAAATTAATACATAGCTAAAGAAGGACTTTGACCTTTCATCTTTTGTATTTATTTGCTGCTTTAACACTTTCAGCTAAAATGCATTTACAATATAGAACAATATTCTCAAATTTTTTCAAGTATACAATTTCAAAAAAGAAAAAGAATGTCTATGTCCAATGAAGTTGGGAATCTGAGGCCACTGAAATAATACAAATAAAAGCAGCATTTTAGCAATTTTTGCCACATACTATAGGCTAGACACCATGTTATTTTTACATGCATAATTTTATGTATTCCTCATGATGAAATCATGATTTATATGTGCTGTCCATTCATCTCTGTGCATGGATGATAGCTGATGGGCGACAGGAACCAGCTCAGATTCACATGGTAATCCTCGAATTCTGTTCCTACCCGTCTCTATCCGAAAGATTGTCTTTACTTATGACCTTACAGCTCTCGAACATAACAGGAAGAAAAGCTAACTTCTACAGGATTCACCAAAGTGCTAATCCAGGGCTACAGCCGGCCTGTGAGCAAATCTGTACCCGGCCGGTGGCCATGGTTCGCTTTAATCACATAGTACATGACCTGAAATCCTATTTCATAAAGAACTGTAACCCTACTGAGGCTAAGACTTATACATCAGAAAAATAAACTTAAATATTCAGATGTTGATGAAGTTAGATCCTGCTTAAAACTGATGGTCAGCATCAAACACAGCTTATAATCGTGTGCAGTTTATGATACAATTTGAGCAATGTTAGCAGTCAAGTGCAGTCTTTGTTTTAGCTTGACTGTCACGTACAATCTATCGCTCTGTCTTTTTGATCTATGACAGGTCTTAGGGGTATTTTACTGAATTTGAACAAATAAAGAATCTTCCATGTGCTCATTGATGCGGCTTGTTCTTTTTGAACAAAATGGTGGCCCAGCATGCTTTTCAAAGGGGCTCCTCGCCTGTATTTTAAGCGATTGCCATGCAGTGTGGTGGAGATAGGGGGAAAATGTCTCGGATGCAAAGGAAAGTTAACATTTACATCTGAAAACTGTCTCCTTGCCATGTTGCTTGACAAGTGATGTGGATAATTTTATCCCCTAGTGAGGTTTACAATCTGCAGAACTAGTACTTCTGTTGATCTCATCAGAACCAAGTGAAAAAGAGGAGACATTACCTAAATATCATGCCTCAGACAGAGATAATCCATATGGCAAATGCGTTCCACTTTGTATCAGAGATTCTTTTTCATTCTGGGGGGGGGGGGGCGGGAGAGTCTTTCTACAGGAACTTGATGGACTCCTTGGATTCTCGCTATAGGTAGAAATCCAATCTGCTCGCTTTCCAGTTACATAAAACGGCTCCCATAATTGTTCAAGTCATGCTTTGTTGGCCAGAAGGGAATGGATAAGCAGTAATATGTCATGCATCATATTAAGTATGAAATGCATTTCTTAAATATATGCCTCTGTTTAAAAAAACTAAATTTGTCCAAATCGTACACTTAAAAACTGATTTCATGCATACCCATGGTATCACATTTAACACTGAGTTCACCCTATAAAAATTACCTAGAAGGTTCATGGGAACAGTGCTATCCAGTGGGACCTCCGTTCTTGGGTCACACAACTCTTCGGGCCAACACCTTGAACTGCAAATCAGGATAGACAACACATACCTCAGAAGTCCTAGTGATTCGTTATCCATTTCATGAGGCATCTAACTTGATTGCAAAATAATACAGCTGACCTAATATGGTTCATGTTCCTCTTAATTAGTAGCCTTAAGACATTTCTGTATCTATTTTTCACCAATGAGTGAAATACCTTTGAACTCATGTGTGTGTGTGTTTGTGTGCATGTATTTGTGTGTGTGTGTGATTGTGTGCGTGTATTTGTGCGTGTGTGTGTGTGTGTGTGTGTGTGTGTGAATGTTCATGTATACACATACTGATACTTGTTTTCAGGTAAACACATCAGCCATATTCTCTTTAACTCAGCAAGTGCCATCAAGAGTATCTTCTCATATCCATTTTTACTTTTGTCTTGATTCCTAACATTTTTAAATATTGAGTCATAGACAGATATTACTTCATCCTTGATTGATTCACACTAATGTTTTACCAATATGATAATTTTATTGATTATATGGGAATTTCACATAATGCACCCTGATCATGCTAACTTTCCTAGTCCTCCCAGATACCTCCCACCCTTGTAACTTCTCTTCCCCACCCCCTAAAAAAAAACCAAGTCCAATTTGTGTTGTCCATATGCTTACTGGAGCATAGTCACACTCCCAGTGGCCAGTTCCTTAAAGAAAACTGAGTCCTTCCCTGATTCCCACCCCAGATGCCATCAGGTGTGGAGAGATCCACGTCAGCACTCTTAGCACAGTTTTTAAACGTTCTCTGCAATGGGCTTCCTCTTGAGCCTGTTTCTTTGGGAGCCAGTGTCACAGAAGCCTTCCATGTCTCTCATTCTCAACTGTGAGTCTGCAGTCATCTATACCACTGCAAAAGAAGCTTCTCTGCACTCTCCAGACAGCAGGAACATGGATTGTGAACTTCTACACGGCCTCTGGCGTCAGCACATGCTATGGAACCTCAACATGGCCTCCAGTGGCAGCACAGACCACAGGCATCAACACAGCCCTCTGCTGCAGCTGGGGCATAGGACATTACCACATCCCTCAGCGACAGATGGGCCACAGACATCAGCTGGTAAGCTATGAGTCAGCCCCTCTCTTTAGCCAGTGTAGAAATATAAAATCAACTGGAGTTTGATAGTCATCTAACAGTGGTTCTGAAAGCTATGAAGAGCAAAGCAGAGAGTTTCATGGGGCCTATGAACGGGATCTATGCTGACAGTCTTCCCATGATGCTATTAAACGCTTTGCTGTGATCTAAGATTTGACTTTAAACTACAGCACGTGACCAGTGGCTTTCATATTGGATAGTACATACACAGACAGTTTTGTCATTTGTAGAAAGTGGAATTTGGGAAATTTCATTTCAGTACAACCAGCACATAGCCCCAGAATCTATATTTTCAGAAGCTGAGTATTTCTGGAGTATATATTTGAGAGTCACAGAAATACACCGTGGAGGAAAACAGGATGAGAGAAAATTGGAATGGCAGTTGAATATAGGTATCAAAATTACATTTGTGCTGAAGGTACTGGAAGTCAGGGATATTTCCCTCAAATAGTACAAGCTGGTATACTATATTGAGAGGAACTATTGCGGTTAACAGGAAAACTAGAAGTATAAAGTTATTACAAACATTAGTTCAAGAATCCCAACTGTGAGTTCCTCTGGAGCAGGAGAGAAACAGCCAGAAGATTGGATAGAGCAGCCAGTTCAGTTCAGTTTAGGGGTGTGAAGTATGGTGCTCTCTGATGGCCCATTCCAGAGGTGGGTACAACATTTGAATGCATAGTAGGTCACGGAATAAATAAGAGAATTTGAGTAACTATACAAATAAATGAAAGAAAGGGCCTGAATACCACTTCGAGATATCAACTCAGCTTGTTTGCCCATTATCTCATTCATTACCCAAGAGAATTATAGGTGCTTATGCTGCATCAACACAACACCCCATGCTGTAGATCTACAACCTTACTGTATGGCTTTTCAGCACAAAAACCTCTCTTTCATCCCAGTGAAAAGTACATAATAATATGTCCTGACTCTCTTTAATTACCATCTGACAGGTAATCTTTTGTTGAGGAATTGCCCTGATCATATCTGCCTATGTGCACGTCTGTGGGGGATTATGTCCAGTCTTAATTGGTGAGAATGGGCCCAGCCCACTGTGGGCAGCGCAATCCCTAGGAAAGTGGTCCTGGACTGTATAAGAAAGCTAACTAAACATAAGCCAGGGAGCAGTGTTCTTCCATGGGTTTTGCTTTCCAGTTACTATACTGACATTCTTTGGTGAACTATATGTGGAAGTATAAACCAAATAAATCCTTTCTTTTGCCAAATAGCGTTAGGCCAGATATTTTACCATAGTAACCAAAGAAGCTGAAGATGATATCAAGCTATTCCTATTCAAGGTTAATATCAAAATAAGGAATATCAAAAAAAATCTGTAGTATTATTAACTTACTTAGACATTCCATGGTGTGTTTTTTCCCATGTTTCTTCTTTACCTAGATGCAAATGGACAGCCATAGGTAATTAGGAAACATAGTTCCCAAGATTTGCTATCTCTAATATAGACAGTGGCTCTTAAAAGTGTTATCAATGCCTAATGTCAAATACCTATGAACATAGTTAAACATTAGTATATCCACAATATATCCCTATTAACGAATACAAAGGTAGAACTCGAGAATCGCTCTTTATCTTCTGAGTTAATAACAACTTGTCCATCTAGCCCAGTGTGAATAGCGCAGGGTAGATGTTCAAAGTATTTGATGGATAAGTGAATGAATGAATGAGTTCACTACATGGGGCATAGATACCTGGTTATCAACCAAAAGATATTACCCAGAATCACCTAAGAGTTTATTTTTGTCATGTGTTTGGCCTTTTAAAATATAATCAAGTTGCTCTGAGATTATCGTTCATCTTAAATAGAGGAAGGACATGAGAGATGGGTTAGAATTGGCAAAGGTACACTGTGTGTTCTGAAAAATATTCCTAGGTTAGTAGGAGACAGCCTGCCCTCAGTGCTTATCACTCTTGGGAAACACACTTGTAAACAATAGCTAAACAGGCCTGCTTGGCAGTAATAGCCATAACAACAGCGCTGTCCTTATCATACTTACAATAATGTCCCGCATTTATAGACTTGTCAAAAGATCACATCTAAACCTCATATCCACTCATAATAGCTCCAGCAGGGTGACAGATATGATGAGCAGGCACAGTAGAACATAGTCGGGGTTTGTGGGGTTTCATAAACATGGGGAAATCAAAAAAAAATGTGTTATTGCATAAAAATACCTAAAGACAGGCTGATATGGCCACAGTGCAATTAGATTATTTTCCCTATTTGTGTCTTTATTTAAAATATTTTCTGGTTATGATTTTTTTCTTCCAACAACCTTGAACTGGAGGTTGAGAAGCAAACCCCACTTTACATTTTGCCATGTGTAAATGGAAATGCAGATATCATACAATTGATCTGCCTGAATTAAAGTGATAAGTAATGTTTCCATCTAAAATCTAAGATACACCCATTAGCCAGCTCTCTGGGCCTCGGTTTTCCAGTCCAGATCATGGGAATAATAATATTCTTGCCTCCCCATCCTCAGTCATTACTGGGATCATCAAATGAGGTAAAGATATACAAGCATTGTTATCCCATTTGAGTTCAACCATGTGGGCTCGGCCAGTGGAGAGACAGTGAACAACTGAAGTATGCTGGTATCTTCACTGCTGTGTCCTATAATAACTCTGAATTAGCTTCCAGGAACCTACGGTTCAAGTGACAAGAAGGAAAACCAACTGTTCCGCCTCTCTGAAAGGAAGCTCATTAGTGTCTAAGTTGGTGCTTTTTGCCCACGCAGCTTGGTGAGTTGTTAGGATTCCTTGTGATTGGCCTTGCTCCCTGACTTTGGTACCAACTATAGCATGGGTCAAAACTTGACAGTTTCTGGTACATTTTACTCTTAAGGACCTGCACGTTCCATTGTCAATATTTTTCCTAATCTATTTTTCAATCCTAAGATTCTCTAAGGCTGTCCTTAGATACTGACAGGCCAACGCAACTTTGCCCGGAGTGTTCACCCAATCCCGAGGGTTTGGGGACCTTTCCAAGCCCTGATCAAAGATCCTCTAATTTAAAAGAGCCTACCCTGAGTTATGTCCACAGCTCAAGTGCCATCCATGATGCATTTGGAGTTGTCGGCTATAATTCCAAGGATAACAGCAAGGGACTGCCTAAGTAATTCTTCTCAATCAAGGTATTTCTTGTCGTCTCCCAAGTAAAGCACCAGTGTCACCGGTGATCTTTTCCAAAGCGACATGTGCATCGATCTCTGGTGTTTGCGCACTGCCAGGCAGGTGACAACGCAGCTTTGTTTCATTTTTCCCCTTCTAATGTCAAAGCATAAACTATCTTTTAATTCTGACACATTTATCCATTCAAAAGACAGTATGAAAAACAGTTAGGGATCACTTACCCATCTATCACCGTGGACTCTTCAGGCCAAAATGCAGTTGCTCTTTCATTTGTAAGCCAGGCAAACAAGAGTGATCCCAGATGGACAGAGAAAAAAAGAAAAGAAAAAGGCAAACAAAAGCTACTCACCAGTGAAAGCTGGTATTCTGCGCTGCCTCAGGTGAAGCTGGCAGCCTTCCTTCACAGGAACAAAGAGGCACAAGTGAAATCTAAACAAGTGCCAGAAGCCACATAACACAGCCTAAGCTCAGCTCCTGGGCACCTCTATGTATAGACAAGATTTCTAACACACACGAAATATTGACAAAGTTTCTATCGCACACGCAACCAAAGTGCAGGTGTGTGCACCCTGTCCACGAGAAGCGATACATGCGTCCACACCTGCTTCATCTCTCTGCTTTTTGTCACCTCTGTGGTAACTCGAGCTGGGGAGGTAGCTTTGGAGTTAATAGCGTTTGCCCCTTTCCTGGAACCTGAGTTCAGTTCTCCACATTCTTGTCAGTAACTCACAAGCTTCCTGTAACAACCACGTCAAAGGATCAGGCATCCTTGCCTGGCCTCTGCAGGCATACATGGCACACATACACACACCACACACCATACACACATACACACACACACACACACACACCAAACCACACACATGCACACATCCACACACACACACACACACACACACACACACCACACACCATACACACATGCACACAAACACACACACCACACAAACACACACACACACACACACCTGGTGTATACCAAGTTTACATCCTAATGGTGAGAACGGAATGGAATCTGTCACACAGAGGCTCTTGCAGTGGTACACAGAATCAGTCTACACTAAATTCGTCTACTTGAAGTGGTTACCTCATACCTCATGACCACTACTTGATCTGACAACGTGTGGATGCTTTTTGGCAGTCAAGCACACTTTCAGAGTAGTGAGGACCCTCAGCCCTTCTTCAGGACAAACAGGTAGTTCATTGATGTTGAAACCTACTGAAACTACAATATAGGTGATTCTCGGCTGCATCTGCTGCAAGCGCCTGGTGAAATCACAATTAATTCTCTCCCCTGAAATACAGAGCAGTCAGGAGTTGCTTTTTAATCACCGCTCTTTCTCTATTTTATATGAATACCAATGGATTGTGCAATACTATTTTAAAAAACATTTAGAAGGGAAACTCATCACCGGTTGCACATTAATTTTTTATAAATGTCATTCTACATTTATACCGGCGAAGGCAGCAATCTATGCAAACCAGATTTGAATGGTTCGCAAAGCAGAGTATTTACAAACACCTTGGATTCTTTAGCATTCACACTCTTTCTTCCTGCCACAGTGAATTTGAATTGGATACCACAGCTGCTGTCAGATCCAAACACAAGTGCATCCTTCAGCTGCCACCTCCTACCAAGAATGCCAGGCAAAATCTGCCCATCTTTCATCCACATCCCGGGCCCTGTTGTTCACAATTAGTATTTTGGGTGAAAAAAGGAAAAATCAAAGAAAAGCAGAAGTTCGGCATCCTCCCCATTGCTGATAGGACCGAAGGGTTTTCAGAAGCATGAGCTAAATCAAACCCACCCTGGGGTGCATCTGCATTCC